>NW_008704237.1:0-6296 GCF_000326865.2 Helobdella robusta | reverse complement strand
ATGAGCAGAAAAAAGAAGGATTTATGGGTATGAACGCAAGAAGAATAGNTTTAGGGATCATGTTAAAGTCCTAGATTACAAAGCCATTAATAAAGAAATAAAAAAATTGGTAAGAAAATGTATAAGGGATTTTGAACAAAATTTAGCAACAGATGCAAAAAAACATCCTAAAAAAATATATGCCTATATGAATGGAAAAATAGTTTTTCGAGATTCCATAAAAGCTACGAAAAATTTTGATGGTTCTGTAGTAACAAATGGACGGATATGCAATTTCAAATATTTGGAACAATTATTTCAGCTCTTTCTTTACAATAGAAGATAAAAATAATTTTCCTACTTCTCTACCAAAAACAAATGCTAGACCCATCTTATGGTCTTATCATTAATAAGACTAAGTTAAGAAATCTAAATGTAAATAAAGCTATTGGAGTAGATGATGTACATGCTAGAATTCTCAAAGAGTGCTCAGAAAGTCTAGCAAAATCACTGAAAATATTATTTGATAAATCATACTAAAACGGTCAAGTACCAGAATTTTGGCTATTTGCTAACGTTACACCCTTATATAATATAAGAAAGGTAATAAATTAGATCTATCACACTATAGAACGGTTTCTCTAACATTTGTAGTTTGCAAAATAGTGGAGAATATAACAAGAAATACACTAATGAAACATCTAAATGAAAATAAATTAATTATCAAAGAACAACATGGTTTTGTAAATAATAAAAGCTGTTGCACTAAGAAACATTTGATATAATAACAGAAGCAAATGAACATAATATACCTGTCGACATAGCATTTTTTGATTTTGCTAAAGCTTTTGATTCTGTACCACATGAACGATTATGTATAAAATTAGAAAATCTTGGTGTTAAAGATGAATTGTTAGGTTGGTGCAAAGCATTTTCAAATAAAAGAAAGCAGAGTGGTAATGGGGGGTATGTGTCAAGCTGGATAGATGTCCTGAGTGGGGTTCCTCAAGGGTCGGTACTTGGAGCATTACTATTTGTGGTCTACACCAATGACCTTACTATGAACGTCAGAAATAATTGTAAATTATATGTTGATGACACAAAGATTATTAAACTAATAGAAGATGATAAAATTAATACAAATTTACAGAATGATTTGTATGAAATGTTTAATTGGTCAGACGAGTGGCAGGTGAAATTTAATACTGAAAAATGTAAAATAATGCATATTGGTAGGAATAATCCTAGATTTGATTATTATGTGTATAATGATAGGAAAGGAAAAGTAAAATTAAATAAAACTGAACTTGAAAAAGACTTGGGTATTTATGTGTCAAATGATCTTAAATGGAAAGAACATGTCTATTATGCAGTTAAGAAAACCAACAGAAAACTAAGCATGATTAGAAAAGTTTTTCAGTTTTTAGAGGAAAAATCACTAAAACTGCTTTATACATCTCTGGTAAGACCGCACCTGGAGTATGCGGCTACAGTCTGGAATCCATGTCTAACAGGGGGCATAAAAAAGTTAGAGCAAGTTCAGAAAAGAGCAACCAGAATATGTAAACTAAAAAACTTACCATACCATGACAGATTAAATATGATTGGTTTATCAACGTTAGAAAAAAGAAAAACCAGAGGTAATCTAATTCAGTTTTACAAATTTGTAAGTGGCACAGATGCAATAAACTGGCATAATGAACCGATATTCGTGTTTGACCCAAGAACAAGAGGACATAATAAAAGATTACGAATGGAAAATGTTAAAAAAACTGCTGAAAAAAGTTTTTTACAAATCGTATGGTCAACAATTGGAAAAACTTATCTCAGGAAGCAATTGATGTGAAAGATTTGAATATTTTTAAAAACCGTATAGATTAAATTATTAGATGAATAATTTAAAGCTGTTACAGTCACGTAACTACTGTAACCTGACTCTATGCACACACTTGCATCACAGCATATTGTTATTATTATGTTATTATTATTATTATTATTAAAATGCGAAGCAAATAAAATGTAGTAAATAAAAATAAAATGAGTAAATAAAAATTAGTATGCATATTAAATTTTTTTTGAAAATGAATAATTTTCTTTACAATATAACCAAATGGACAGGTTTCATAACAAAGTAGAAAGTGTCCACATAACTTCCCTAACGGTGGAGTTTTTGAACAACCTAGTAACTCTAAAGGGTTATTTGATTCTGTTTTCAAATTATTTATTAATTCGTTTAACAAATTAATTCAAGATATTTCATTAATATTTCAAAATTTCCATAATCACCTCAAAAATATTATCAAACATTACCTGAATTAACGATCGTGGCACACAATATAATGAAAAAGTATAAAATCATATTGAAAAATTGTTTTTCAAATAACATCTTTTTTGTTGTTTATATTTTGATGTTATGACAAAGAATTGAAATGCCACAAAACGTTTGTTTATTATTCTTATTCAGTTTAGAGTTCACGAAAGTATTTTTTTACCCAAAATAATAATAGCCATAGCGTTTAGCCATTACAAAATTTTTTTTACTAAAGTGTCTGTTATTAATAAAATGATAGTAGATTTGTAATCAACAAATTATGGATTTTTCATAGATTTTAGATTCGTAAAGTCAGAGTCCGGAATTAAAAACAAAAATTTGTACCGGATTTATTGACGCTATCTTTGTCGCATACGATAATCCTGAACAAGTTAACCAGCTACTTGCATCCATGAACTGATCAAAATTGAATTTCACCATCAAGCACGAAAGTGAAATTTTATTGTCATTTCTGGATATTTTGATAACGCCTGATGAACAAAGATTCGTTACTGCCGTATACGTCAAAGCATCAAGTAAAGGTATTTATTTAATGGGTTAAGTGAATGTACGGAACAATTCAAAATAAAATCAATAAAATGAACCGTGCATTCACGCATTCATCCTCAACTGAAGATCGCAATAAAGAACTGAAAAGAATTACTAATCTACTCGTAAGCAATGGTTACAAAACATCGTCCATTGAGAGCACCATTCAACAAAGACTATAGTTTGGAAATATCAAAAAACAATGCCAACGACCTAATTTTATATATCAGAAATCATATGGAAACGGCACATAAAATAGACAAAGTCGTCCTCAAACAAATCAAGAAAGAATGTGGCACCAATCAATGATACTAATAAAAATAAAACTCACTCCTAAAGATGACTCTGTTTTGAATAGGAATCATTTAATATATGAAGTTAAATATATATATTATATATTATATATATATTATATAGATATATTTTATATATATATTATTGATAAAAATCACAGCATGTTCGGCGTTGGTTAACTTTTAATTTAACTTTTAACAACCGTTAGAAACTCGAAAAGTTAAATTGGAAGTTAACTAACGCCGAGAATGTTATGATTTTTTCATCAATAATTACATTTTTGGCAGTCTTAAACCAATAAGAAGAAGAAGATTGTGTTCTGAATTAGCAAAAAGAGGTCGTAAAAATAAGAATTTTAAAAATCCCCACCACACTGAAACGAGATACCCCACTGTCAAAATCAATAAATGAATAAATTTATTAAATAATAATTGAATAAATAAATTAATTAATTAATCGTTAGTACACGGGAATTCCAACTTGTGAATCTCGTTTGAAACGCCTTAACATTGGGCATACGACCCCTCAGAAGAGCTTATAGTTTTTGATACATACGATTCACAGTTAGCATATTTGCTATCTGTTTATGTAAATCATTTTATAATTTTTTTTGTGCCTTATCCATTTCAGGACATTGGCGACTATTGACTTTTAATACTTTGTAGTAGTTGTCGATGGAGACGACTAAGTTGTTGCATGTCGGCCGGTGAGATGACTCAGTGGTTCAAATGCGCGCTGAGTCAAACATCTCAATGGCTATCATATACTCAGCGTATATGGTGCGGTTGACAGCAAGCAATGGCAATATACCAGTTTAAAATTTGTGAAATCCGAATTCCTGTCAGATTTAACTAACTATTATTTAAAAGAATTATTGAGAAATGCTATCGCTAATTATTTACCGTGTGTGTGTGTGTGTGTGCGTGTGTGTGTGTAAAATGAACTTAAGATAATTTAAAAATTCCTAATCAAAGAAATGATTGGACAAAACTTTTATTTTTACAAATATAAATAATTAATCATTAACACAATAATCATTATCGATTCGGAAGGGTTGAAAAATTGGGAGCAACATAATTTCCCGTATAGTTTTTATTATGATTCCTTGATAGCAAGTGAGTGAAGATAAGAAAAATGGTTTTTAAGTCAAGACAATTTTATAATAAATAGTTTTAAATAATTTCAAAGATATTTTACAACTCAAAATCTAAAAAGTGGTTGGACAAAATTTTTATTACTATAAATAAAAAAAAGTTAGTTAATAATTTAATAATTATTATTTATTTTCAAACAGTTTCATTCAAATGATAAGAACCCCTTAGAGTTCTTTTTATGAATGCTCGATAGTAGCGAAGAATTGGATCTACCTGTGAAGGTAAGTCATATTTTGGCGCTGATATGACGGTGCTTAGAAACAAATTATAAAAATAGTTTATTCTGCTAACATTTCTTTTATATTATATTAATCTATTTAGGCTTGGGTCAAAAAAAAATTGAAAATATCGACTTTGTACGATATTAAAGAAAAATCATAGACTGAAACTAAACATAAAAAGAGCAGCAAGTCTGTGTGAAGGGGACAACTGTCAACGTTTTTGGCTGGCCAAAAAATTGTTATGTAATAAAAAAATTAACGGCAAAGTCAAAATGATGAGGTCGAAATTATCTTCATTCATAAGTTTCAATCCGAAAGAAGATTAAATGAGATTTATATTCGAACTGAGGTTTTATTCGTTTTCAAACGTTCACTTCAATAAAACAGCTACTTCTTCTAATACTACTACTACTAATACTACAACAACAACTACTACTACTATTACTACTACTACTATTACTATAATAAAAAAATAACGGCAAAGTCAAAATGATGAGGTCGAAGTTATCTTCATTCATAAGTTTCAATCCAAAAGAAGATAAAATGAGATTTATATTCGAACTGAGGTTTTATTCATTTTCAAACGTTCACTTAAATAAAACAGCTACTTCTTCTACTACTACTACTACTACTACTACTACTACTACTACTACTACTACTACTATTATTACTACTAATACTACTACTAATAATAATAATAATAATAGTATTAATAATAATTAATAATAATAATAATACTGCTGCTGCAACTTCTACTACTACTACAACTACTACTATACCTTTTGCGTTTCAATTTAGCAGATGTTTTAGAATGTAAATGAGGTTATTTTCAATCGCTCAAAATTAATACAACTATAATACTTCTGTTGCTGCCTCTGCTGCTTCCTCTACCACTACTACTGCTACTACTACCACTACTACTGCTACTGCTACCTTTTGGGACCAAATTTGACAGATGTCTTACAATGTAAGTTAAATTATTTTCAAACGATCAAAACTACTACTAATACTACTATTATTATTGTTATTATTATTATTATTACTAATATTACTCATACTGCAACAGCAACTACTACTACTTCTACTGCTGCTACTACAACTATCTACTGCTACTACTAATACTACTACTACTACTTCTACTATTACTACTGCTACTGCGAATAATATAGTACACTGTTTACAATTTGCCAATAATACTACTACCATTTTATATTAATATTGTTATAACCGTGCTACCGAACGCACTAGATTCTAGCGTATTCTAGAATGTTCTAGTGACTGGAACGTTCTAGAGTATGCTGGAATCGGACCATCGGGAAGAATCTAGAAACGACGCTTGCGAAGAGTATATAAGCGCACGTCGCAAGATATTTGTGATTGGTGATATTCGTGATTGGTGATATTCGTGATTGGTGATATTCGTGATTGGGATATTCGTGATTAGTGATATTCGTGATTAGTGATATTCGTGATTAGTGAAATTCGTGATTTTGTGAATAGCGATTCGGTGAATTATTTAAAGCGATATTTGAATTGTTTGTTGACGTTGTCATAGCGATAGATTTTGAAAGATTTAAAAGTTAATTGTTGCGTTAGTGCGAATTTACTGGAAATAAACGATTAGTTGATTTCTTCTGTAAATAAAGTTTAATAACTAATAATAGTTGATTTCTTCTGTAAATAAAGTTTAATAACTGTTTGGAGTATTTTATTCAATCGAAGATTTGAACCCGTCGCATCGTAACCGGTTACGACAGCGAGTATATAACATTGGTGTCAGAAGTGGGA
>NW_008704236.1:0-1602 GCF_000326865.2 Helobdella robusta | reverse complement strand
ATAAAAAAGGTGTTCTCATTGTTACTGTTCAATTTTTCTAAAACTCTTGAAATAACTCCGATAGGGTTTTTCAATATTTTGAATTCGACGCTAATTAAAAACACTCATGGCCGACTTCATTCATTAACAATATGGTAGGTTCAATCCCTATCTGCAATAGAGTCTCTAATTAGATCGACCTATTCCATTTATTGCGAACACCTCACAACCAATTTGAATACATTTACCGTTTCGCATTTGTCGTAGACAATGAGCATTGTGGTTTTTATTGAACATTATTTCAGTTTTTTAATTACTTTTTTTACTTTCATTTTAACGACTTTGGTTGAAATAAAAGAGCTTCCATTATTATCCATACAACCGATTTAAGTTAAATTCATCGCGAAAAATTCATCATGGGATAAAATTTATAGTGGATAATTCATCATGGGATAAAATTCATAGTGGATAATTCATCATGGGATAAAATTCATAGTGGATAATTCATCATGGGATAAAATTCATAGTGGATAATTCATCATGGGATAAAATTCATAGTGGATAATTCATTGCGGTATTGTTATAAAGTATTGAGGCCCGGAGCGGAAATATTTGTGAGGCCCTCTTAAATTAATTAACAATCGAAATCGAACCCGAATTTGTTTACTTGAATTATCGTTGATAGGGACCAGCTGCGGTAGGTTCAATCCCTATCATGCAATATAATATTTATTGCTAACTATCGTTTAATCGTTAAAATCCCAAAATCTATTCACCATTTGGCCTAATTCGTCAATTAATTGCCAAAATTGATTCATTATTCGGCTTAATTAATTTATCGATTAATTGGTACAGTTGTTGATGTTGTGTTCGATTCCTGACCTTCGTCAATCAACAGTCTATGAATGAATGTTCTAAAATAATTCACATTTCGACTTGTTTCAATTAATTTCGACAACTTTCAACTTGAAATTGAGTGAATTTCAAGCTAATTGCACTTGCTCGGCTCGGCTCGCGATCGAACCCTCTACGAGAATGTCTACAGAAAACGGTCGGCACTAATATTGGCCGGACCGCTCGATACGCCTGCCTCAATTGTCAACTACGTGGCCATCAACATTTCGTTTTACCCCACGATGAATTATCCCCCACGGTGAATTCCCCCACGATGAATTTTCCGGTCACCCATATAACCCCAGCCACCATCCCTGGTTTTCCTAATCACTAACTGTCAGTAAGTCGGTCAAACCGAACTCACCCACAATCAAAAGCACATCCCTGAAAAGCACATCCCTGATCACTAACTTTCAGCAGGTTGGCCGTCACGAGGGCGCTGTAGCCCTCGATGGGGGGTAGGTCGGAGCCCCGCTTCAGAGTGGTTATTAGGGTCTTCAATTTGCCGGTGTCGCCAGCACTTCTGAAGACGGACGGCGTGCTAAAGCCAGACACGAACACGTGGTCTAGAATTTTCTACAATCATTGCTTATTATTATTATTTATTATTTTATTATTATTATTTATTTTATTATTATTATTTTATTATTATTTATTATTTTATTATTATTATTTTCTTATTAATATTATTTATTTTTATTATTATTTATTATTTTATATTTATATTAC
>NW_008704235.1:0-1605 GCF_000326865.2 Helobdella robusta | reverse complement strand
TATATAGAGATAAAAAGAAAAATAGAGAGAGAGAGAAAGATAGATAGAAAGGAGAGAAAGAAAGAAAGAAAGAAAGAGAGAGAGAGAGAGAGAAACATATGTATCAAAACGTTATTGTACCATTTAAATTATATATAGTCAGTTTCGCTCAGTATTTACAGTAATCAAATACTTTAATAGTATTTGAATACCCTAAATAGAGAAAGACAGATAGAGAGAGAGGATAAAAGTAAAAGAGAGAGAGAGAGAAAGAGATGTTTACATATATATATATATATATATTAAGATGTTTTTATAATTTTCTGTATTGTAATTTAGTTGTGGTTAAATCGAGGTGAAGTGTTGTTAATACGGTATGCCAAGTTGCAAAGTATTTGCTCGTTCTTCCATCATTCATTCTGTCATTTATTTGTTCTTTCATTCAGTTGTTTGTTCGTTAGTTCGTTCGTTTGTTTGCTCGTTCGTTTGTTTGTTCGTTCGTTCCTTTGTTTGTTCAATCATTTTTCAACTGATTAAATAGTCTATGGTAAATTTAAACGTTGTTGATTTTGTTGCAGATGTTGTTGCTGTTGTTGCAGATTTTGTCGTTGCTGTTGTTGCAGATTTTGTTGTTGTTGATGTAGATGTTGATAATGATGACGCTAATGAGGGTGATGATGATAATGATGTTGGAGATGTTGATGGTGACGTTGACGACGACGATGACGAATGTGGATGATGAAGTTTTGGAGAATTTTTTATTGACGAGTTGTGAACTTTGTTGTTGTTGTTGTTGTTGTTATTGAGGTTGTTGTGGTTTTTGCTGTTGTGGTTGTTGTTGTTGTTATTTTTATTGATGTTGTTGTTGCTGATGACATTTTTGTGGTTGATCATTTCTTTTAAACTTTTGTCGTCGTCGTCATCATCTTCATAATAATCTTTAATGATTTTGTTGAAGTTGTTGTTGCTGCTGATGTTGTTGATATTATTGTTATTGTTGTTGTTGTTGTTGTTGTTGTTGTTGTTGTTGCTGTTGATGTAGTTGTTGTTGATGATAATGTTTTCGTTAATTTTTTCCTTCAGGCTTTCATCATCGTCGTCGTCTTCCTCATCTTCATAATCGTCTTTAATGATTTTGTTGATGTTGTTGATGTTGTTGCTGTTGTTGATGTTGTTCTCAATAATTTTATGGTTGTAAATGTTGTTATTATTGTCATCAACATCATTGTGATTGATTTTCAACAAATTTTGTTGATGTTTTTGTTGATGTTGTTGTTGATGTTGAAATAAGTAGCTCTTCTGTATGTGATGTTGTTGTTGTTGTTGATGATGTTGTCTTTGTATCAAATGATTTTGTTGTTGTTGCTGTTGCTGCTGTCTTTGTATCAGATGTTGTTGTTGTTGTTGTTGTTGCAAAATTTTCAAGAAATTTTCCGCCAAATTTGCCGTGATTGGCGGTAGAAAAGAAGTTGCAAATGGCGGATTTTGTTGCAAAAATTGCTGATGATGATGGCGATTGATCGGTAGATTTTGTTGTTGTTGATGATGATGATGGTTAAGAAGACGGATGATGATGATGATGATGATGGGTTGGGATGTTGTTGTTGTTGCTGTGCGAAAAAAATA
>NW_008704234.1:0-1606 GCF_000326865.2 Helobdella robusta | reverse complement strand
TTGTGAGTATTTCTCTACATTCGGTAGTTGTAGATGATGTTGTTGTTGTTGCTGTTTTTGGCTATAGTAATGTTGTTGCGGTTGTTGTTGTTGTGGCTGATGAAGTATGTTGTAGCGGTCTAATTGTAGTTGTCGTTGTTGTTGTTGATGTAGTTGTTGAATGCTTCGACTTGTGTGGTAGGAAATATTTTCGATTGATTTGTTTTCAATTGTTGGGATGAGTTCTGATGCGCACAACCTCCAAGATGTTTCCTCAGAGTAGTTTCGTGTCAGTTGTCTTAGTTTGGAATGTTTGTTGGCTAGTTGTTGTTGTTGTTGTTCGATTATGTTGTTTTGACTCAATTGTTGTTTTTTTTGTTGATTTGGTTGGTTGGCGCGTTGGTAACAATCGACTGAACTGCTTGTTGTTAGCATGGGTCTTTGAAGCAAGTTGTGTTGCTGTTGTTGTTGCTGTTGTTGTTGTTGTGTTTTTTTGTTGTTTTGTTTAGTGTAATTGGCCTGTAGCGGCTGATGTTGTTGTTGTTTACTCTGCTGTTGAAGTCGATAGTTAAATAGTTTCTGTTTTTGATGTTGCGTGTAATGCTGCTGTTGTTGGGAGTGTTGTTGTTGTTGTTGGGAGTGTTGTTGTTGTTGGGAGTGTTGTTGTTGCTGTTGTTGTTGTTGAGAGTAGTGTTGGTTGTAAGAATTAGAGCAGCACTGCTGATATGTCGGCTGACTCCTCTCATCAGCATCTCCAGCTCCAGTCGAACACTTCTTCAACGAATCATTCAACAAATCCTCAACATTCAAATCCACATCGTCTGTGCACAAGTCACAGCTTCCTCTGCCATTTTTTAGACCATCTCCATTTAATGAGCCCTTCGCAACTGCGGCTAAATCGCTAGGGTAGCTACCACACGACATCTTAATACTCGACTCGCTCGGAGTCGGTTTAACGCTAGTCGAGTTGTTTCGGTTTCGGTGCTTTTTTCTAGAGAGGAAAAGATTAATAGAGATGACGCCTGTCATTTGGGACGTGACGAATGACATAATGGCCAGGATCAGCGAGGGTCCGTAAAAATATTGGAATGGGTAGTCTTCCTTTGATTTGAACTTGTTGCCGGCTTCTTCCGTTATAGCTCCTACGTAAATTATTATGCCTACCAGAGTCAGAAGACCTAAGGGTGTGTGTGTGTGGTTATGTGTGTCTGTGTGTGTGGTTACGAGTGTCTGTGTGTGGTTATGTGTGTTTTTGTGTGTGTGTCTGTGTGTGGTTACGTGTGTCTGTGTGTTGTTATTTGTGTTTGTGTGTGGTGTGTGTGTGTGTTTGTGTGGGATGCGTATGTGTGTGAATGTATTTGGATATATGCGTGCAAGGTGCAACATAACAACAACAAAAACTAATCTGGCAAAGAACGAACAAATTCTAGAATGGAATCCAAACAATAACGAAACGAGACTGAAACTTCAAACCGAAACGAAACGGAATCCTCACCCACCTCCGCTGACGTAAGCGACGCCAAAGGTTATAGTCAGACATTGTTTGTAGACGCTACACTGACTCGCGAAGCATATCGTCTGTGCAGCCAACAGAAACAAGAGGCCAGCCACGGAAATCCAGTGCTTT
>NW_008704233.1:12541-15191 GCF_000326865.2 Helobdella robusta | reverse complement strand
ATAGGCAGACGTTACGTAATAAACATACACTCACACAAACACACACACACACACAAGCACACACACAGATACACACACACGCACACACACAACCACACACACAAAAACACACAAACACACACAAAATAATTTAATATACATATGTTACATTTAACTCACACATACATTTAAACATACTAACACACTCACACACTCACATACACATACTTATTAGGTATGAATATATTTATTAATACACACAAAAACACATAAATACACACGTTCACACGTATGTCCTTGACCTATTCCAAAATTTAAAGCTTAAACTTAAAACTTCATATGAAAACCAGCCATTGATGTTTAATTGGATAATTTGATGAAACTGAATCAAGAAGGAGTGATTAATGTGCTACATGTAAATACAAGCCAGGACTCGCACACTCACACCCACTCACACTTACACATACACACACATACACACACTCACATACACTACACACAATTACAATGTCACACACATACACACATATAAACGTACGTTCACACACACGCACACACACACATACACACATATATACGCAGTACCATAAAAACTCACAAACGAGGCTCATTACTTATTTGAATATATTCATACTATTTGTATGTGGTTATTTCCATAGTAATATATCACTGTCACTCAGGACTTATTATTAACAAAAATTAATTTGGGTTTAGTAACAAACACACACTCACACACACACACACACGCGCACACACACAAACAAACAAAATATCATACACGCACATACACACACACACATATAAACACACAAACATACACAGGTAAACACACATACACAAACAGACACACATACGTACACAGGTAAACACACATACATACACAAGTAAACACACATACACACATGTTTATATACACACATAATAGCGTAAAACTAACAAAACACACAAGAGTGTGTGAATGAAAGTGTATGCGTTTCATATTTCAAACACCCATTAATCAAACCTCAATCTGACACATAAACATCTAGACTAGGCGGTTTTTTTTCCTACAATTTTTCGCAAACATCTTAGAAGCTAGAAATTGAAAATGAATCAATCGAATTTAACTCTACGTATTCTTAAATTCTGGTAACCATTTACATATAATTTATTTGTTTATTTAATTTTATATTATTTCATATTTATGATTATTATATATTTTTTTATTTATTTTTCCTTTATATTTTTTTTATTTATATTTATTTGTATCTATAAATACACTACAGGGCTAAACTTCCAAGCGAGAAGACCCCAGGTCAACAAAAGGGGCCGTAGACCCCAATTTATTTTGTGATACCCCCTCTATAGCCTATCTACTCCTAGGGCCCCATACTCATTTAGTGGTTTCATTTGTATCTGGTGTCTTTAGCTTTTTTGTTATCGGGAAAAGGGTTTTCATATAAGGAAAATATGTCTTGAAGTTATATTAATTATCTTTCTTAGGAAGGTTTATAATTTTTGCAGAAGCCATAAATTTGACCCTGGTTTACATCCGTTTTCATACTTTACAATTTTTCCACTTCATTTTTCCAAAATTGCAAGGCGATGCCGGGCAGTTTGTTAAACTTATGCCATCTGTAGATCAGATCAGAAATAAAAAAATAATTTGATGAATTGTTTTTGCAATAATATTACCTTTCATTTTTCAACTAGTTCAGTTTCTACTAACTGAAAGATAAAACACTCAGAATTATACATACGTCCTTAGTATACTAAAAGCTTTACTGATAGAGGCGTTCTGATGTTGCAGTAACCGGGGTTCAAATGCAGAGAAACGCCCGTATATCACATCCTCGTACGTTGAATCATTGCTATCCATGCGTACGGCGTGTGTGTTTTGCTAGCAGTATAATCTTTATAAATAGAAGATAATAAAGAAGTAAAATTTTTATAATTAGAAGATAATAAATTTTTTTGAATAGAAGATAATAAAGAAGATTGTTTGTCTAAGCCAGTTTTGTTTTTGTTCAAAATCTGCTCATATTCCACTACTTTGAATTTTTTATATGTTTAAAGCTGCTTATTTATCACTGAACTGACACTGATGATCGTTACAAGAAGTCTGGATTTCCTTTCGATTTCCAGATTGTTTCATTTCGTTGATTTCACTTTTCTGATTTGCATCGGTCGATTTGATGAAATAAAAATGTCTCGAATGTTGATAACATTGGTAAGTAAAACAATCAAAAAATGTATATATTACATAGTATAGTATTATTGTATAGTATATGTTATAGTATTATAATATAGTATATACATGCAGGCACATTAAACATTAGTTCTAGGGACACAAACAGACTAATAAGACCATAAAAATAATCTATCAGATACCAAAATGTCTAAAATAAATTTTGAAATCGCATATAGTAGCGCAGCTAGGAATGCATTGATACAGTGCAATGCAGTGCAGTGCATTCATGCATTGATGAAGTAGTAGTAGTAGTAGTAGTAGTAGTAGTAGTAGTAGTAGTAGTAGTAGTAGTAGTAGTAGTAGTAGTAGGTGAATGAATGCACTGCTCATTCACCTGAGCTATCTCCAACGTCTAACCTTTATGGGGAATATTGATCTGTATGTGGTGCTTGAATCTACAGTACAGAGAGAGAGAGAGAGAGAGAGAGAGAGAGAGAGAGA
>NW_008704233.1:5183-12491 GCF_000326865.2 Helobdella robusta | reverse complement strand
AAAAAGAAGTAGAAGAAGGAGAAGGAGAAAAAGAAGAAGATGTAGAAGATGAAGAAGAAGAAGAAGAAGAATAAGAAGGAAGAGAATAATAAGAAGGAGAATAAAAACAAAAATTAAAATTGACACAAAACTATATTCACTACTAATACAAGTACTATTAATACTAATGGTATTTCTGTTACTACTACTACTACTACTACTACCACTACTACTACTACTACTACTGCTACTACTACTACTACTGCAACTACTACTACTTCTACTACTACTACTACAACAACGACTACTACTACTATTACTGCAACTACTACTACTATCATGCATGTATATATATACATTTTCTACATACAAATGTTTTATATTTATATGCACTTATGTTTACCATTTATTGCATGTAGGTATATAAATAGAACATACACTGCTGAATGCTTATGGGAGTTGTATGTTTGCATGTGGACATACAAACAAATATACATACATACATATACATACATACATACATACATGCACACATACATACATACTACATACATAGATACATGCATACACACATGCACGCATACATACAGCCAAACGATTTGTTTATGTATTCGCTTGCATCTCCAGCTTTGCAGGGAGAATTTTTATTTTGAATGAATTTTTTTACATTTAACATTTTAAGTTAACATTAAAACACGTTGCTGTAGTTAATTGAAATTGATTGCTTTCCTAAATAAGGTTTGGATGGGAATATTTTTTAGAATTTGAAAATATCGGTTTAAACTTTAAATTTCTATTTTTCCATTTATTAAATTAACGTCATTAATCTCTTTAGTGATCATGTCAGTGTGATAAAATTGTTAAATTAAACAGAAAGATTAGCTTTTTTGGTTTAATTTTTTAAAATTAAAATGATTTAAATTTTAAATTTGAAAAAAAGATAAATTCACTTTTCAAACCGAAAGGATCGCCCATAGAAGAAATACCCAAAATGAAAGACTTGGACAATTTGAAGAAGGAACTTGAGATGGTACGTCTGGGTTTCTATTTTTCAATATTTTTTCTAGAACCATATCTTGTTTTTCATTTCANATTTGACTACNATGACGATGGTGATGGTGATGATGTTGTAGATGACGATGTCGATGTTTATGATGATGACGACGATGATGATTTGAAATTTTACGGTTTCATTCCTTGCTATAACTTTTTACCGCCACAAAAGAAGAAAATAAAAGACATACTCTAATCCATTGGAAAAATGAATATGAGGATGATGATGACGATGATGATGAAAGTTTTAACGGTAATGATGATGACGACGATGATGAAGACTCTGATGATGACTAATTTAAATAGTATAATACTGACAATTTGAATGCTAATTATGTTGATGAGAAAAACTTGAAGCCAGGGCCCGAGGCAATTTCAAATGAGATTTAACATATCGTCTTATCCTTCAGACTAACTTAATCATAGACACACACACACACACACCACACACACACACACACACACACTCGCACACAAACACCACACACACGCACACCACACACGCGCGCGCACACACACATCAAACACGCACACACAGTATATAAAACAAAATGTTATTATCGTTTTAATAGCTATCCAAAAAAATTAATTGAATGCTCATCTCCAATGAATGAAAATTGTTAAGATAGAATTTATATAGATAGGGTTTTATCTTGTATTTATAAGTGTATATTTAAATGTGTGTGTGTATTTGTGTGTGTTTGTTTGTGTGTAAGTGTATGTGTTTGCGTGTTTGTGTGTATGCGTTTGTGTGCATGTGTTTGTGTATGTGTGCGTAAAAAAGTTATAAATAATTTATATATTAAGGTTGTTTCGTTTGAAAAACAACCCATCTAATAAGAAGGATGATTTTTTTTCAGTAATAAAGTTTTGAATGGTTAAGGCGCTTGATCTTTATACTGTCGCTTTTACCTAGTTCGAATGCAATAGGAACCCTACCTATCACGTACAACGTGTGCAGTAGGTGAGTTTGAGCGTACTCACATGCATTTGTGTGAGACTGTTGTTGTTGGTGGCTCTGATAATTTATGGAAACTCAAGAATAATGATGATTTTATTACGTTAATTTGTTAATGAATTAATTTGGTCTGTTGATTGTTACCAAATCGACCCAATTATATACTACTCTTGTTTACAAATTTCTTTAGAAGTAATAATTTTTCAAAATATTTTAATATAACTTCACTCTCAAGCTAGGTCTGCTCTAGCTTTGTTAGCAATTTTCTGAAAAAACTTTTTACCCTCTACTCCGACCAATATCAAGGCCGGATTGAATGACCTTGGGGTCATGGGTGAGCCTGAAGCCCCGTTTGTATTGCCCTAAATTTGACCTCCGCCATTGTTTTTTGGAGAATATTTATAAAATATTTAAAAATAAGTTTGTGTTTGGTGTTATACACATTGACGTTTGGTAAAATACCCATATTATGCGCACAATAAAACATTTAACATTCGTGAAGTCCTTGTGTCACTTGTTGAATACCACCACATTTCAACTACTACAAAGTGTTAAAGACCAGGTCAATGGTCGCCAATCTTCTAAAAGGATAAGGCGCGAGAGAGAAGAAGAAGATAACGTTTAAAAACACACAAACACTCGCATAAACAACAAATGACTTGTTATGTTTTAGTCTATTGCTACAGACAACTTAATATAACATATATATATACTGGGTATATACGCACGTCTTAACTAGCAGACCTTAGATCAAATCTCATTAACACCGTTAGGAAAACCATGCTCATCATAATTCTTTTTTTTCCTTATTATTCTTGAAAAGAAATGAAAAAAAGACTTCTTTTTTTAAAGACATCTGCGGTTGGATGTTTCCAAGATATTTTTTGAAGAAAGTATTGTAGAGAAAATTGAAATAGTACTTGTACGAATAAATATATTATTTTATTTTTAAATTCACACTTTAATTTGAATTTTATTTTTGGAAAGAAAGGTTTGAAGTCCGAAATTCCTCTTACTTCAATTCTGATTTTTTTTTTATCTTAAATGATATCAAAATTATGTTTCTTCTATTGATGAATAATTATAAACAGTAACAAACGATGTTCAATTAAGATAATTAGGATTAAGTATGTCATTAAACTTTCTAAATTTAATTAATTAATTAATTTTCAGTTGAAATACCCGCAAGAAATAATTTAAGAAAAATATTTTTTTTTTGAAATTTTCAAAAATTCAGGACGAGCACAAGTTGCCACTGAATGAACTCGTCGACAAACTTGGAACGGACACCGAAAAAGTATTTTGATGTTCTTGTTTATAAGAACAATACTATTATTATTGTTGTTGTTATTATTATAAAAAAAGAGCAAGAGAGAGAGAGAGAGAGAGAGAGAGAAAGAGAGAGAAGAAGAAAGAGAAAAGAGAGAGAGAGAGAGAGAGAGAGAGAGAGAAAAATAAAATTTAGCAAAGTAAAATATAGAAGCAAAATAGTAAAACCCTTCAGAAGCTTCAATCAAAAGAAATCTCATTCTGTGAAACTTTTGTTCTTCACAATACTATTTTTTGCCATCAATCATCTTTCACGTCTGCGTGCCATTATGTATATTTATTTTATGTTTATTTATTTTACGATTTTTTATGATGAGATTTTACATTTCGATAAGGTTTTTATGGAAAACTGGTAAAGAAAGCTTCGTGTAGCTAAGTAATCGAGATGAAATTTATTTTTAAGCTATTGAAATTGCCACCAAAAACATATATAAACTAGGATTTCAGAATTAAATAGATGAAAACAAGATGATAAAATTTGTGTGTAGACAGAAAAAAATGAGATATTCTTGTTTATTTTAAAAGAATCAAATTTCTCGTTATTATTTCGAGACGGAAGACGAAACGAAACGCCGAACTGATGTGGTTTAGTTGTTGTCTTTATGCTGCAATGGCCTTTGAGTGCGTGATATCAATACTTAGGCTATACCGTTGTTATGGTTATTACTAGGTGTGCATGTGTGTATGTATGTATGTATGTATGTATGTATGTATGTATGTATGTATGTATGTATGTATGTATGTATGTATGTATGTATGTATGTATGTATGTATGTATGTATGTATGTATGCATGTATGTATGTATGTTTGTATGTATGAATAAATGTTTGTATGCTTTTCGTGTTTTTTTGTCATCAAAGGTATTGATCTGTTCTAGGTAGCCCCAGTACATGTATTTGATGAAAGCGTTTTTCTCATATAAAAATGTATTCGAATTTTTCTTTCTGAACGAGTGTTCGACTGTTTTTACTCTGATATTTATTTATTTAGTTGTTTGCTGTTGTTGTTCGGATGGATATTGCTAGAGTTTTTTCCACAATAAATCTACGTCTTTTGAAATAACTCATAAAGAATTTTTTTTTATATGAACTAGATTATGCGTGAGGCGTGCAAAAATGTCACCCACAAACTCAATAAATTTGATAATTTCTATGAAATCGTTGATAAAACATGTCAATTTCCCAGTTGTAAACTATCAAAAATGCTTTGACGTAATTTTTATACATACTATACATATCAGATGCATGTGTATCTTTATGACATTTATACATACGAGATACTTGTGTATCTTTTTACTTGTGATACTCATACATAAATTTGATATGAATGTATTATATTAAGATATTTTTATTTATTACTCTTGCATGCGTGCATACATAAAGGGACACCCAAATGTTTTGTATAAATAAATAATGAAATATATATATATATAAGTGCGTGTGTGTTTGTGTGTGAGTGTGTGTGTGTGTGAGTGTGTGTGTGAGAGTGTGTGTGTGTCAGTGCGTGTGTGTGTGTCGTATCGTATCGTCGGTGGATTCAACATAGGGTGCGGTATTGTATACTTCCTTATCGCTGCTATGCTTCTCTACTGAGCTTGAATTTGCATTTTTTTTTCATTGGAATACGTGATGGTTAGTTTCTGTTTGTAGTGCTTGTTTGTGATTTGTGTGTGTGTGTGTGTATGTATGTGTGCATGTGTGTGTTTACGTTCTGTGTGTTTACCTGTAGGCATTGTAAAAGTTTTATGTGGATTCTGTATGTTTTTATATGGGCCGTGTGGGCCTATGTATGTTGAATGTTTTAAAGTATATGTGCGTGTATGTTGTTGTGTATAAATAAATATATATATATATATATATATATGTGTGTGTGTGTGTGTGTGTGTGTGAATGAATGAGAGAATGAATGAATGAATGAATAAATGAACAAAGGAGTGAAAGATTAATTAGGAGCTTAGCAGACATCGTACGTTTAATATCATCAGCAACAACAGGTGTAAAAAATATAAAAGCATTTTATTATCAACGGTGGATACATAAATTTTCTTAACTAATTAAAAGTTCAAAGATATAAACAATCAAACAAACAGCGAAACAAACACGCAAACACACAAACGAACGAACGAACAAACGAACGAACGAACAAACGAACGAACACACAAACCATTATGAGTCCGCATTGATACCTTCATTTAGAATACTTATTCGAAATCTTACTGCTAGGGTTTCAAAATTTACAATTTGTAAATGTATTCTTGGTAGTTCTGTCAGGCCACATTTGAATCTTATACTGCATTCACTATCTGCCTTCGTTTAAAATCGCCGTGTTCGTTTTAACATCAGCCATATATGTATATATACATTTGTGGTGCAATTTATTTGCACACATACACCTGGCATACTCACACAGATAAACACACATACATGCCAATACGCACACACACACACACGAAAACACACACAGACACACACACACGTACATTCGTGTTTACACACCTGTGTTTGTCTGGATTAATATACGTATCCTCAAATTGGATTTCAACACAATTATTCAAAAATTCAACACTGTTATTATTTATTTGACAACATTTTATTGTATTGGCACGAGATTATGAATTTTTCAAGAATAATATTGGAAAAAATAAAATTTGCCGATAAAATGATCTTACTTGTCACGCATTTAACATTTTCACTTGGGTTTTTGGGTTAACGTTGTATAAATAGAAATAATTTTCAGTTTCAGGTTGAAATATACAAACATTTCCCATAAAATACATTTTTTTGTTTGTATTCCCAAAAATTTTTCAAGAATATTGCTCCATAGCTTGTACTCATTTCGGATGTCAATCACTTTGACTAATGGATTCTACCAGGCGAAATATTCTCCTATAATTTTTTATTCTCTGCTATTTTCTGCAAGAATGTTTCATATTATTTTTATTTTTTTTTGGCAATTTTTTCATCATTTCTATACACTGACTGTATGCATTATGAAGGTGTCAGGTTACAATTATAATGTATATAACTGCTATCCTTTTATAGGGTAAAACTTTTCACATGTGTGCAAGCCAACGCTGGTAAAAATTTTAAAAATCTCATGGATCATTTATGAAATTTTTATAACTTTATTTAAATTTTAATTGATTATTTCTAAAAGTTGTTATTGATTATTTTTAAAAGTTTTGAAAACTAGAGTATAGCAAAACTACATGAAAAAATGTGTTTATATTTTTTTTACGCAAAAAAATAGGACATCGTCAATAGTTTTTAGAGAATTTCCTCTCAAATTTATTGATTTTTTTTTACAGGAAATGTCAAAAATACACTACAAAATGAGCAGGAAAACACATGTGTTTGTAGATATTGATTTTGCATGTGTGTATGTTGGTTGCGCGTCTAGGCTAAGCTCTACTTAATCATTGACGACGATACAGATTTCATTGATTCTTGTAATGCAAACATGCATGCAACTATGTTTGTTTGTATGTATGTATGTATGTATGTATGTATATATGTATGTATGTATGTATGTATGTATGTATGTATGTATGTATGTATGTATGTATGTATGTATGTATGTATGTATGTAGGTATGTATGTATGTATTATTTATTATTATTATTATTAAGGATAACTTCTAGAGCGCCCATTAAATGTTCTCACAGGCGCTCTCAAAAATAAAGCAATTATATACGTGACAAACAAAATAGTACAAAATCAAGTAGTACAGAATTCAATGTAATTTCAACAAAAATAAAAATGTCTTTAAATCTTTTTTAAATGCTCGAAGATGAAGCCCAGGCTTTCTTAGTGGTGCAGGGAGATTGTTCCACACAGTAGGACCAGCGATTGCAATATCACGCGAACCAATCTGTAAAAACGCCACTGGCACCCTCAAGAGATTCATATCATCTGATCGAAGATGGAAACCAGAAGTGATTCTTTGCTGGTAAATTTATCAGTTATGTAATCCGGTGACATTCCATTCA
>NW_008704233.1:0-1358 GCF_000326865.2 Helobdella robusta | reverse complement strand
GTATGTATGTATGTATGTATGTAGGTATGTATGTATGTATGTATGTATGTAGGTATGTATGTGTGTATGTATGTATGTATGTATGTATGTATGTATGTATGTATGTATGTATGTATGTATGTAGGTATGTATGTATGTATGTATGTATGTATGTAGGTATGTATGTGTGTATGTATGTATGTATGTTTGTTTGTTTGTATGCATGAATGTATATGAAGGTATGTTTGTATATGTGCGTGTGTGCACGCCTGTGTGTGTGTTCATGTGAGGCAAACTAGTTATAAAATATCAAAAGTTATCATTTTTGTTGTTTGTATGTGCTCTATTGATGATAATATTCACTTAATTAACGTGATGAAGACGACGAAGGTGACGACGAAGATGATGGTGGTGAGAAGGTCATCCAGTTCATCGCAATATTTTCCATCCTGGTAATTTCCATCCATACAATTTTCCAAACGAAAAAAAAAATTTTTTCATCCAAGTGCAATTTTTCTGAAAGGAATTATGGGAAAAACTGCAAAACTATGGAAAGCTATAAAAAATGCTATAAAACTATTAATGGAAAGCAATGTAACTATAAAAGTTTTGATTAGAAAGTTTAAAACACTTCTTCTAAACTTTGTCTTGCTAAGTTATCTATTTTTAAATTAAATAAATATTATTTTAATTGTTGAACATTATTTTCGAAGAATGCATAGCTCTAATTAGAATATTTACCTAGATTATTGGAATGATTTAATAATTAGTGGTAGAGGATTTTTTGTGTCAAATAGAAATATTGTGTCAAATTTGAAATTGAAGAATGATTTTGTAGAATTTCAATTTTTTTGGATAATTCATCAACACATAGATACAATATTGAAAACATTTTTGAATCTATGAATGATTCTGCGATGGGAAATTTCGTAAAACAAATTTTCACGTTCTTGTGACAACATTGTAATGGAATAGCTAAAATTTTGATTTTATAATTGTTTTATTTCAACTTCCCCCCCCCAAAAAATAACAGGGCTTGACCACCCAGAGGGCTAGAGAAATCTTGGAACGAGATGGCCCCAACCAACTTACCCCTCCAAAGACAACACCGGAATGGGTGAAGTTCTGCAAGCAGCTATTTGGCGGATTCTCGATTCTTTTGTGGGTCGGGGCAATCCTTTGTTTCGTGGCATACTCCATTGTCGCTTCAACGGCTGAAGATCCGTCTAAAGATAATGTTGGAATTTTTGGGATTTTTGGAATTTTTGGGATTTTAGAAATTTCGGGATTGTTGAGATTTATGTTTTGTTTGTTGTGTTGTAATTTTGTTTTATATAATTGTGTTTGGTTAGGTAACGTAGTGATATGATTTTTGATTT
>NW_008704232.1:0-1613 GCF_000326865.2 Helobdella robusta | reverse complement strand
CATAATAATTGTTTTTCATTATGGAATGGATTCTTGTCTCATTATTTTTACAAGTTCGTTTTTTGTTCCATATTGTTTAATGGCTAGGATGCTGGATAGCGAATCATTGATTATAATGAAACTTTTATATCTCTCACTTTTTATGAACTCTAAAGCGATGTTTATTGTATGTATACAATGCTTCTGTTTATAATCAATTATTGCTCGCAATGGCTCAAAGTCTGCTATGGAAGAGGATTTACATATATTCATGTATATATATAGATACAAAATGAATATATATATATATATGTATATATATATTTAATTTAATAGTTGTAATAAATATTTATATATATATATAGACTGGAAGGATAATCGATGCAAGTTTCTAATGAAAACATTTATGAGATTTACTAAAATGTGATGTGGGTGTATATAAAATAATAAAAATAAAATTTTGTTAACTCTTGATCCTTTTTTATTAACGTGCAAATTCTACTATCATAAGAAAACTGCATGGTATTTAAAATAATTTTTAAATACTTGTAGCCAGTATTTAAATACTTGTAGCAGTATTTGGTAATTAAATACTATTTAAATACTGAATATCGACAAAGTATTTAAATACTCAAAATGTGAGTATTTTAACAACACTGTATACATATATATATATATATATATATATATATATATATATATATATATATATATATATATATATATATATATATTATATATATATAATATATTGGTATGGTATGGTATGGAGAATTTATATAGCGCCTCTCTATGTAAAACTCAGAGGTGCTGTTCGAGAAGCTGCCGGTCAAAAAAGTGATGTTTTATATATATATAATATATATATAATATAAATATATATATACATATACATATATATATATATATATATATACTTTAATTACAATATTCTATAAATTCTACCGAATTTTTGGAGTTTATATGTTTGTAGTTCGTTTTTTCGATTTTTCTCACTAAAGTCTTTTGGTGAACATTTAGTTTATTAAAATTCAAAATAAACTTATTTACCGATGACGATTTTTCTAAAATTTTGGAAAGTGGTCTTAATGGCCTTATTTGCAACATGAATTCGGAAAATAAGTTTATTTTGAATTTTAATAAACTAAACGTAAAAAAAATAGGTGCCGATGTTGGTCGACCGACATTTTTAGCAGACGATCCTGCGTTCCGTCATGAAAAAAGCACCGTTTACATGAATAAAAAATTTTAATCCGCAAATGAATGGCGATAATTTGTAAAGAGTCTCATGTTAGCAGGCAAAAATAAATTCAAAGTTTTCTATGAATTGCTAATAATAGACAGTGCTTCTTTTAATATTCTTACAATTGAATTTTACGGATGTGCCACTGTTCACCATGGAGAATCTGAAGCTACGATGTCAGTTTGAGCGGCTTGTAGCGCGCAGGCCAGCAGGCAGACAGGCAAGCAGGCAGGCAAACAGGCAGGCAAGCAGGCAGGCAGGCAAACAGGAAGGCAGACAGACAGGCAGGCAAATAGGCAGGCAGGCAGGCAGACCGGCAGGCAGGCAGGCAGGCAAACAGGCAGGCAGACAGGCCAGCAGGCAGGCAGACAGGCCAGCAGGCAGGCAGACC
>NW_008704231.1:0-1614 GCF_000326865.2 Helobdella robusta | reverse complement strand
CTAGCGGCGAGAAGATGGTGCACCACACGTTGTGACGGATATGGTATAAGGGCAGCCAAATGATCATTCAGAAGAGAAAATGTAAACTTCGAAGTACAACACAATACAAATTTAGACATGATTTGATATATTTCTCGTGATGTACATATTTTCTATAATTTAACGCACATACATCGTATTAATTGGCAACAATAAATAATTATATTTTTTAATAATTATATAATTTTTAGCACCTGGGTTTAACAACTTAATGCATAAAAATAAATCAGTTTTTTGACTATCTATATTTGTTTTAAATTTTAAAATATTCACTTTACAAGAAAGTTTATTCATATACCAAAATTGAGTAACTAAACTAAGGCCCTGCAAGAAGTTATTTTCTTTTGCACCCTAAGCTATTTAACCATTTTTTGTTTTCAATATACTACTAAATAAGGGTGAAAATTCATTTGAAATATAGAGCATAATGTTTGTAAAACAAAGAGGGCGGCCAACTTCAGTTTGTACTTTGGCGGTCAAAGGTCTGGGATCGGCTCTGTAAACAAACAACAAGCAAGCAAACAAAAAGACAAACAAACAAATAAACTACAAATAAACAACAAACAATCAAACTAGCATACAAACAAAAAAGCAAACAATCAAACGAACGAACAAGCAAACAAACTAGCATACAAACTAGCATACAAACGACATACAAACAAAAAACATACATACAACATAAATATAAACAATCAGAGCCAATCCTAGCGGCGAGAAGATGGTGCACCACACGTTGGTGACGGAATATGGTATAAGGGGCAGCCAAATGATCATTCAGAAGAGAAAATGTAAACTTCGAAGTACAACACAATACAAATTTAGACATGATTTGATATATTTCTCGTGATGTACATATTTTCTATAATTTAACGCACATACATCGTATTAATTGGCAACAATAAATAATTATATTTTTTAATAATTATATAATTTTTAGCACCTGGGTTTAACAACTTAGTGCATAAAAATAAATCAGTTTTTTGACTATCTATATTTGTTTTAAATTTTAAAATATTCACTTTACAAGAAAGTTTATTCATATACCAAAATTGAGTAACTAAACTAAGGCCGTGCAAGAAGTTATTTTCTTTTGCACCCTAAGCTATTTAACCATTTTTTGTTTTCAATTTACTACTAAATAAGGGTGAAAATTCATTTGAAATATAGAGCATAATGTTTGTAAAACAAAGAGGGCGGCCAACTTCAGTTTGTACTTTGGCGGTCAAAGGTCTGGGATCGGCTCTGTAAACAAACAACAAGCAAGCAAACAAAAAGACAAACAAACAAATAAACTACAAATAAACAACAAACAATCAAACTAGCATACAAACAAAAAAGCAAACAATCAAACGAACGAACAAGCAAACAAACTAGCATATAAACTAGCATACAAACTAGCATACAAACAAACAAAATAAGAAACGTTGACGAGGTGTAATTTATTAAATTATTGACAGATGGTCTGAACATAACCCTGCATATAATGTCCTCGCAAATCAACATCACCTTCTTACACGTAAACCTGTCCTTGCATGACTGCACAAGGCTTAAATCGTTAGTTCCTCTGTTCTTCAT
>NW_008704230.1:0-1616 GCF_000326865.2 Helobdella robusta | reverse complement strand
GCGTGCGTGTGTGTGTGTGCGTGCGTGTGTGTGCGTGCGTGTGTGTGCGTGTGTGTGCGTGTATCTTCTTCATCCTTCATCGTCAGCATCAGCATCATCGTTATCCTCCCACACAGATTAAGACTTCCCCCAATCCATATTGGACTCTTCTTTCGGCACAGATGTTTCAATTGTAAATGGATACCGATTGATCTTACATCATCATCATCATTATCATCATCGTCGTCGTCGTCATCATCATCATCACCATAGTCATCATCATCATCATCTCCGTTAACTAATGCAGAACATACATGAGAAGCTTTTTTGAAACATTATCACCACATTTCATCATCATCAAATCACTCACATCACAGCGTTCCATATTCATCATCATCATCACCACCACCATCATCATCATCATCATCACCACCACCATCATCATCATCATCATCATCACCACCATCGTCATCATCACCAGCACCACCACTATCATCATCATCATCGTCATCATTTACATCCGAATTCACAGCCCTATAAACATCATCATCGTTAAAAGTCTTACCGTCCCTTTGATAGCCGTAAACAATTTGTCGGCGCCAATGATGATGATGATGATGATGGTGGCTGTGGTGATGATAATGATGATGATGGCTTTGGTGATGATAATGATAATGGTGACTGTGGTGATGATAATGATGATGGTGGCTGTGATTGTGATGATGTTGATGATGATGGTGGTGGTGGTTGTGATGATGATGGTAATAATTGTGATAGTGATGATGATGGTGGTGGTAGTTGTGATGATGATGATGGTGGTGATGAAAATGATGGTGGTGGTGATGATGATGATGATCATCATGACAAAAAGACGATATTTATATAATTTAATAATCACATCATATTGTAACTATAATTGTTCATATAAACATCTTTTTTTTATTATAGCATCGTCATCTTCATCGTCATCATCATCATCATCATCTTCATCGTCATCTTCATCATCAGTCGAAATAATTAGCCAACTGACCGTCGGCTAACACTCCAACAAATGTCCTGATTAATTTCATACACGCATATTCCATACCTTACCATCTATACTCTCTCTCTTTCTCTCTCTCTCTCTCTCTTTGTATCTCTCTCTGTATTTCTCTCTCTTTGTACTTCTCTCTCTCTCTCTCTTTCTCTCTCTCTCTGTATCTATCTCTCACCTTTTTTTCCGCATTTTCGTCTTTATTTCTTTTTCAGTCTGTCTATATTTCTCACGGCACGTATCTGTGTATACACGTTTCACACACACACAAACAAACACACACACACAAACACATACACACACAAACACACACAAACAAACAAACACACACACACAAACACATACACACACAAACACACACAAACAAACACACACACACAAACACATACACAAACAAGCACACACACAAACAAATAAACACACACACACACCAACACTAAAACAACACACACACTAAAACAAACACACAAACAAACAAACACACACACACAAACACACACAAACACACGCACATACGTATAAATGTCTTTTATTTAATGCGAAAGATTAACACGCGGCTTTAACACACTGGTCGGTCATAATATTTCACCCTCTAAATGTGATT
>NW_008704229.1:0-1617 GCF_000326865.2 Helobdella robusta | reverse complement strand
GCATACGGCATCTATAAATAATAATAATTTAAGGATAATTATTAAGTAATCAATTTACCATTTTTCACTATTCAACGCTCAATGAAAATATAATATTCACCTGAAATATTTCATGCAAATATTTTTTTCATAATTACGTTAATGGTGTTAATATTGAACATATAAAAATTATTTGAAACTGTTTACATTTCAAGGAACATGTCATCTTCAGTTGTATAATAATATAAAATAGTTCTAAACGCGGATCCGACCGTCTAAGTTTGGATGAGTGAGATGGAATTAAGGATAGTAATATATCAATCAGTGTTGCAATGCATTGTAAGGTGTTGTGCCTGCAATATTTGAGTCAATATAATTGTGTAATAATTTTGTGTGAAAATTGTGAACATTTCAACTTCTCCAGAAAAATCTTCATCCAAACGTTAATATATTTGTTTTAATCGGATCCGATAGATTTTTCACCAAATACAACAATTTATATTAATTAGACATTTCATAGTATTATTCGCTAATTTTTACAGGTGAGCAACATTTTTGAAAACATTTCTTGAGCGCGTAGTAGTCAGATTAACTTAATTTTGTAAAACAATATTTTTGTTTTGCCAACATGCACACACATACACACACATAAACACACATACAAACACATACACACAAACAGACACACGCAAACAGACATTATTAAAAAATCTTTCATACCTGTTATCAAATTCAGATTCAGATTCCTTGTTTCTGTGAGCACATCGGACGGCTGTTACAACTAAAGAATTTAAAGCAGACACACACAAACAGGCAAAAATGGGACATGCGAATTTACGCATCTAACACTTTTGCGTGTGATATATCGAAGTCTCAACAAGTTTGAATCTGGTTGCTAACACTAAGAAATCGTTTTTACGTTTTTACTCAAATAAAATTAAATAATTGTGTAATAATTTTATGTGAAAATTGTGAACATTTCAACTTCTCCAGAAAAATCTTCATCCAAACGTTAATATATTTGTTTTAATTGGATCCGATAGATTTTTCACCAAATACAACAATTTATATTAATTAGACATTTCATAGTATTATTCGCTAATTTTTACATGTGAGCAACATTTTTGAAAACATTTCTTGAGCGCGTAGTAGTCAGATTAACTTAATTTTGAAAAACAATTATTTATTTGTCAAATAAATATGTATTACAAATATTTTGACCAAATATTTTGCTTGAATTTTTAAAATTTTATATTTTCAAGACGATTTTATTAAAATTTTTTATTAAAATCTATCTGAAATGCTTCCTTTGTATACAGCACCACCCAAAAGTTATTTATTTATTTGAAAAAAATTAAAAAACTTAAAAAAATTAGCCGAAAAGAAAATTTAAATACAAAAAGAAAGAAATTAAATAAAAATACTAATTAAGGTAATTCAAGACGACATGAGCAATGATTAGTTAAAAATTCAGGGTGCGAAATAATTTCAAAAAGTATGATATGCGAAGCTTGCTTTCATAGCGGTGAAGTTTGCGTGTGAGAGGATTATCACACGGCATCACAGCACATCATTAACATATCACACCATCAAAACATTTACTCAAAAAATCATTAACAAATCACCAACACAAATCCG
>NW_008704228.1:0-1622 GCF_000326865.2 Helobdella robusta | reverse complement strand
GTAGTTTTTTCTCAATCGTAGCTGCTAAGTTTCACAAGCAATGACAACAATTTTAAAGAAATGCAATAAATAACCACTTATTAACATTCTGTAAAAATATTTTTAAAATTAGAACACAAATTATTTTTTAATTTTTTTCCATGACTCCACAAGTCCACACGGTCAAACAAAAATGCATTGAAAATTGGTTGTCTGTGTTTTTTGAATAGAATAGTCATAACTATTAAGTTTCCTGCTTGATATTAATTATATTTAAGAAGTGTGATAAATTGTTTTATAATTATTTGTCCTGTATTAAAAATAAATGATGCATAATAAAATGAATTTATTGTTTTACAGATATTTCTATTCGATTTGCAAATCTTTTCAAAATCATTATGCAAACTCAAGCTTTGAGGGATTTTGTAAATGAAAAGTATTCAAGATGTGTAATATGATTATTATTATTAAGTTTTATAATCATATAATGAAATATAATAATTATGATAATAATATAATAATCAATATATCATAATAATCAATATATCATAATATAATAATCATATAATAATAATATATAATTATAAATGAATTATATTTAAATATAAATTATAATATATTATATAATATAAAATTATAAATACCATTGCAATATGATTATGATTATTAAATTTTAATTTATATTTAATAAATATAAATTATGGATATATATAATTATTTTATAATTATAATTAATCATTTATAATTAAATTTTATTATAAATATAAATTATTCATAATTATTATTTTCTTATTTTACAGCTGTTATAAAAACAAGAAAAAATTGTGTTGTGTTCAATTTTAAATCGTTCTTTTCACGTCTTGTGCGCGAATATAACGCTCAATGCTCACTTAACATTGAGTGCCACCCTTAACATGGCCCAAGTTGAAAGTAAAAATAATTCTTTCAAAATTCGTTTTCTCGGTAACTATAAATGCTACAATAATAAATTTGGTATTATTTTAATCAGCAAATTTTGCTTTATAGGAAAAAGTAGTTTATATACAAAAAAAAAAAAAATTTGAAAAATCGTGCGACCTGCTAATTTACATTTACAACAAATAAATACTCAAGAACTGCATTTCAAGTAAGGATGCATTGGTAATAAAAATTTTAAATTATATTTGAAACAAAAAAATGTATGAAGATGATATCAATATATTCAATATTGAACCCGCTATTTATATACGAACTAAAACACAATAATAACAAACACCAGATAACAATATAGCCTTAGATAACCCTTGGCGACACCGTGTAATTAAAAAGAGACATACTTTAAAAATTTTGATAATTCATCAAAATCCATCGACACTTTGTACGATTAAACGGTAATCTCGGAGACGGCAAAGTGGTTTTTCCAGAAATATTTATTTATAGTCAACAGTTTAAAGAGACTCATAAGCTCCACCCACGGTGCAACTAATAAACTAAATACAGCCTGCATGTTCGTTGGTTAGCGACAGTATAATGTAAACAGCCGAAATACTAAAAAAAGGAAAACTGTTTTTTGAATAATTATTTTTAAAATGTTATTGAATTTAAAAAAAATAAATAAAATGTAAAACGCTTGACAATGCAATCTACCCTTAAACGATTTTGAA
>NW_008704227.1:10431-12537 GCF_000326865.2 Helobdella robusta | reverse complement strand
GAATTATTTATTGTTTGATTTTTAATAAAAATTTTTTTATTGTTGAGAGCGTTTGAATGTTGGAGGAATTGATACAGAACTATAGTTGAATAACAAACATCCATTACTTCTAATTTGCACTTCCAAATGTTACTACCAACAAACAACCCCAGGCCACAAATCGTTTAATTCCTCTTCACATCATTTTATTCATAAAAATTGTTCAAATGTTTATATTATAATTGAAAGTTTTTAATTAATTGAATTTATTAAAACAGTTCCGCACCGAATATTAACATTTTACACGGATGAGAATTCATTGGTGGTGGTTATTAAATATTTTTACTGAAAGGACAACAACATCGTCGTCAGCCATTTGAAAGGCTTGACGTAACTTCAATTCATTATTACTTCAATGTTATTAACGAATTATTTAAATAACATCTATGTTGATGATGAAGATAATGATGAGATATTAATAAATAGTTATTTATTAAATTTTAATCATTTTATTCGCAATTTTGATGGGTGGTGATCACACTAACGATGATGACGACAATATCATCATGTGCGTGTTGACGAAGATGGTGATGATGATAATGATGAAGATAATTGGTAATGTTGATGATAAAGACAATAATTGTGGAGATGATAAAGATGTAAAAATATGATGATGATGGTAACAAAGATGATGATGACACCTCAGTAAATATATAGGGAGATTAAAATATCACGTTGACTGAGTTTGTTTGGAAGTGTTTTGAGAGGGAAATACAAAATTGTTGGGGAGGAGAGATACAAATTTGTTGGGTAGGGGAAGGTCTTCATTAAAATTCAACAGATAGAACTGATCATTTAATTTCATGGGCTTCAATGCTTAATGATCTGAACGTGATTTATGGGAGGAGCTTTGGCTTGCAACATTCTACGAACGTTCTGAGATTTTAAAAACGTGACGCAATTGCAAATTGGTTGGGAGTTGTTCATTAATCTTGCGTGCACTGATAAACAGAGGCATGTTTATGAGATTTGCATCCCTATGTTTGATGTATGCATTGATGCAAAATGCTCAAAAAACATTACGGTATTAAAAAGTTATCATTTACTTAAAATTCACAGCATGTTATTGCACGATGAAGCTGTAGATTAGTTCAAAACATAACTAAGAATTCAAATTTTTTTTCTCCATATCACACAACCAATAGGTTTCTAGTTAGGACGAGCGAACTTTTTCAAAATGAGTTTCAACGTATTTGCCCATTCATACGAAAGTGTTGACGTTCAGGTAAAAATCGACAGTCAAAAATTAAGCGTAAAACGACTGCTGTGGTGAAACAATTGGAACAACAACAAACTGCAGCAGAAAAAAAATATTTTTACTGATAAAATGAACTTGAAGGCAATTTTCATTTCAGCTTTGCAGTCACGCAATACGTGTTTGTGCTCAGAGGTTTTAATGTGGAAAATTTTTAATGTTAATTTTTCAGGAGATAGAAAAAGTAGTGGTGGTGACGACAGTGGAGCAACTATTGAACAACATTCAGTATTGTTGCATTAGAGTAACAGTGGTCCTGATGCAGGTCTGCAAAACGAAATAATATTACGTACAAGTTTCTGTTTTTCAAATTAATTTAATCTCGTGAATTTAAGAAATTTTTTCCTGCCAGACATGTTCATTCAGCAAATATTCGATGCATTTTTGAAAGATTAATCCGGATACTTTTTATTCCACTGAAATCTTGTTTCTTCTCTGACATCTTACGAACGGGTTTGAATGAAAATATTTCAATGAACTCAACGTTTGGCCGATGCAGGCTCTCATAGCACGCAGGCATATATTCATATAAATAACCATGCGTGACCAGTAGCATAATATGATGTAACATAGTATAGCATGACATAACATAACGTGTTACGATAGGAGATTAGAGTAACATAAAGGAAATGATAATGCGTGTCAACTTCAAGTTCCTAGTCCCCATCAGAAAAAAAATCATTAGGTTATATTTCAAAATTTATAATAATGAATATACTGTTGCGGGTTTCTTTAGATATAAGAAACAACAAGTAAGAATGTTTGTAACGTATTTATTTACGTAATACAAAATAAATGAAAACGTGTTCGGC
>NW_008704227.1:8422-10188 GCF_000326865.2 Helobdella robusta | reverse complement strand
GTGTGACGTTTGCAATGATGAAAACCCATTTGAACTTACGTCGTAAACCGAGGTCGATGGTTACGAGTTGTTGTCCAAATGTGTCGATGGTGGTGCCAGTTTGCTTGCAGTTTGTAGTCAGATTTGGGTCTTTTGAGGTGTTGTCGTGAAGGTATGATACTTACCTGGGCTCCTGTGTCGACCAAAAACCTTGTCTTTGAAATGTTATCGGTGACGTAGAAAAGGCGACACGGTTTGTTGAATGTTGATGTGGTGTCTTGTTGTTTTTGCGGCTGTTTGTTGTTGTTTGTCACTACTTTTGTTTGTTGATGTTTGTTGATATTCGATGTTTGTACATGATGTAGGCGACTAAAAGTGTTGTGGCCAGAGGTTGCCGCCGCCATTAGCAACTTGGCCTGGTAGTTTGACGACTTGGCGACTTTTGCTTTGTAGTTGCATGGTCTCGCACACTTTTTTGCTCTGTCCCCATACGTTTTATGGTACCAGCAAACATCTGTCTCCTCACCATCTGCTGCTCTAGATGGGAATTTTGTCTTCGTTAGTTGTTGTTGTTGATGTTTGCGCCTGAATGCAAATACCTCATCTCTCTTAGTCGTTGTCTCTTCGGTACCAGATTTTGTTACGGCGTTGTGTGTTATGGTGGTAGAACCATTTCGATTGGATATTTGATGCATTCGGTCAGCTATGGTCGCTAACCTTTGTAGCGTCTCGTCGGTTGAGACTGCTAGATGCATTTGTATTGCGGATGGTAGCTGGTCCAACCACAATTGTTTCAAAATGCTATCGTCTCTATTGTTTGCCCCCCACAGGCTTTGCATGTGCCTCAATAGTTGTGATGGCGTTCTGTCTTCCATGGCCACGCCTCGAAGCAAAGTGCGCAAATTTACTTCGTCTGAAGCCGAATACCTCTACGTTAACACGCGCTTCAGTGAGGTGTAAGTTTGTGCCGACGCCAATTCCTTCTCCACATCTATGATGACATCCATGGGTAGGCTTTCGACCAGCGTGGGGTACCATTCAATCTTCTTCTGAGAAACCTCGGCCCTTAAGCACATTTTCAAAATATGTGAACCACGCTTTGGGGTTCGCCGTGCTGAATGTGTTTAGTTGGAGTGGGACTCTCGTCGCTGTTCTCTTTGTCGTGGTTTCGCAAGCCATCGCGTTCGGGGTCACCAATTTGTTGCGGGTTTCTTTAGATATAAGAAACAACAAGTAAGAATGTTTGTAACGTATTTATTTACGTAATACAAAATAAATGAAAATGTGTTCGGCAATGCAATTAGACAAAGAGAAGTTCGATCGTAAAATGTCGCAAGAAGAAGGGCTGTTGTCTTTGTGTTGAACCTGTATATAGTAAGTCGTCACATGCTTAGATTAGGGTTGTGCGGTTCAACAATACAATGAAATACGGTAGATTTGAAATACATCACTATTAATTTAAAATTAAAAAAGTACCTGAAAAGAAGCATTCCGGTCGGTATTTGATGTAAATATTGAAGATCTATTTTCGGAATTGTTTAAATTGTGTCAAAAATCATTTGAAATATCAGAAAAAGTATAAAAAATTAATTCATGTTGAAAGGGGTTTGTTTGTGTTTTGTTTGATTTTTGACTTAACTGGCTCCGCTTAACAAAACAGAGCTTTGACAACTCTATCTATATCGATCGACGGATATGATTCTAAGATGAAAATATTTTAGAGGCTCAACACCGCGCTGCCATTTAAATTTAATCAATCAATCAATCAACCAATCACTTAACCATTC
>NW_008704227.1:3737-7246 GCF_000326865.2 Helobdella robusta | reverse complement strand
CTGATCTGACATGTGATCGGACAACATGTTTACAACAACGGTGTGGTAGCAGGCTGATCTTTCGGGGTTGCTAGCACCATCGTCAGTGTGCGAGGATCTTTTCTGAATGCTCCAATTGTTCTTATCACCCCCTCCTAAGCAATGTGACTGGCAAGAATATTTCATCAGGTGCATGTTTAGCTGCTGGATTTTATAACACATAGAATTAGTTCTTTTTATATCATGGTTGCTCTTGAAAACAGCAGAATCTTGTTTTGTTTTTACAAAACATTTAAAGCACGGAGCACCGTTGTTCTTCTTACAAGCAGTTGTATGAGAGCTTGGAAAGCAAGAGAGCAGGTGGCAGAGCGCCGATGACAAGCACGATCTCCATGATAGCAACATCTTCTTCAGCTCCATTCGAAACTTTTGACCGGTGGCACAGTAGAGGAAGAAGTTGGAGGAGTGGTTGAGGAACATCAGCATTTCTGTGAGGGTCGAAGCTAGCAGGAGGCTGCAAAAGTTATAAAAATCGATAGAAAATAATTATACAAACAAATTCAGAAGACAAACTGAAACATTAAAAGCTTTTTTGGTCTGTAATTTTATTCGAATGTTGCGATTTGTTAAAATGAAAACATTGAGCAACATTAAATCCTAATCAAAATTTGGTTGAACATGTAAAAAAAATTTCAATAACTATACTTTGCATGCGTATGTGATTGGTCATCATTGTAGATTCCAGCACCACCCTCACTGCTACTAATATTCTTTCCAAGTGCATCTTCATCTGCGCTGCCAGGTGAGGACAACAGCTCCGAATGTTTGCTGTAATTGGACCAGTAGACGAAGAGGAAGTAGATGTTCCTGGGCAGAGTCATGAGGATGAATGCGAAGGAGATTGTGAGCAACATGATACTAAGCATGCGGTTTGTTTCGTTCTGTTCCATCCTAGATGCCTGCTCAACTGATGACAATCTGCTTGCTGATTGGTGGGTTAGTTTGGCTTGGTGGCGATGCTGCGAACTGTGGAGACCACGTACTGTTGAGTGATCTGCAGATTGATGGTTGTTCGTGCTTGGGCTTAATGACGTTTCAACGGTTGAAACTGCCACTTCGCCTGGTTTTGTCGGGTTGTTGCGATGATTCTTTGATTGTCTCAGTATTCTTCTTAACAAATTGTCAGGTGGTGTTGTGCAAATAGTTTGTTCTTGTCGTTTCAGTTTAAAATGTTTGGAAATAGCATAGGAGTTTTGTTTATGTCTTAAAGTTTGTTCATCCTCCAGATTGTTTTTGATCATCACTGAAGTTTCGTTGTTTTTTGTTCCAACTTAAAAAATGAAATCAATTAGTTGCAACTATTATGTTCATCAGATGAAATTTGTTTAAATTCACAGTTAAGTTCATTTTCAAAATCTTTATAAAAAACACTTTTTATTCAATTCTTTGGTATTATATTCAAATTGAATTACTTTCACGTTCTATAATAATTTTCACAAGTAAACTTTAATTTATATAAGCCAACGAAACGAAACAAACCGCACGCTCAGCGTCATGTTGCTACAATTATTATTTGTAAGATAAAATTTGTAGGCTGACTTTTTATTTTTGAAAATTTCTCGTTGATTCGGATTAAAAATTCATAAATTTTTGATATCTGACGGAAAGCGGTTAATTCGAGCACCGGTAAATGAAACTTGAGTTTTTTCCAGGGAAGACCGGCAATTAAGAAATATTTTGAAATTAAGGGAACCGGGAACTAAAATTTTTATAAAAAGGTATTATGCAATAAATTCTAAAGGTAATAAAATAACTTTCTAACCTAAAAAACCAAATGAACTTAAGATTCGGTTTAATTTTAAACGCTCAACTATAAAAACAAATTAAAAAAACTTCGAAAGCTCTAAATCTAGCTCTTAAATTTTGTAAAAAATTCTTCTGAAAATTTGTATTATAATATTTTAAATTGAAAAACCAACGGAGCTTTTTAAAAAAATATACAAAACTTTCATTCTAAGATATATTTTAAAACATATTCTGTTACTTATACAATCTATAACCTATGACATTTTTAACTTTCTGCTTGTGTTTTTAAAAATCCTGTACAAAGTTTATCTGGATTTGATAGCTGAATTTATGATAAAAATGAACCTAAGTCGCTAATTACCAAATTCAAACTTTATAAAAAAACACATAAATAGTCTCTAAATTTAGTACAACGCCCTTCTGATTATTGCGCCATTATTTATTGAAGCAGAAAGAACTTTCCATTTAACTAACACATTGGCAGGCAAAATTAGATATATAGATAAGTGTCAAAACTTAACAGCTTATTAAAAAATATTTCGGACATACAAATCGTATCGAAAAATAAATTGGTTAATTAATAGCTTCCTTCACAGTGCAAACACAGTGCCGCTCTCACACATGCTTTATATACCCTCCCTTTCATCTTCACTGACCATTTCTTTCCACACAATACCCCACCCAGTTCCCTAAATTTCAACCATCCCACACGAACTCTTGCCGTAACAGCGCTTAAACATTCTCCATCCGCGTTCAGCTTAACCCCTAAATAAACAAAGCTTTCCACTCTTTTGATACCACCACTCAACCCCGTCCTTGCGTCCGTCCGATTAATCACACCATGAACACATTTCTTACATTTGAACGTGCCTTCCACCTTTTTCAGTGCACCCCCTCACACCACTACATCTTTTATGCACCCATTTCTGACATCCTATACACAATATCGAGTTAGCCTTCACACTCCTGTCACATACCCCACAGGCTCGCTCCCCACCTTCCACACTCACCATTACCTTCGTTTTACCAATATTAACTTTTAACCCTTTTTTTTGATAACACTTTTCCATCTGTTAAATTTTAACTGCAATTCTTCTATGTTATCAGCCATCAAGACTAAATCATCTGCATACAAAATCTCAAATAACAACCCCTCCATTATGTTTCCACACACAACATCCATCACAATTGCAAACAAAAACGGTGATAGCACTGATCCTTGATGCACTCCTACTTTAACATTAAAAGCGTCCGACATATCCCTTCCGACCCTCACTTTTGTCTTCGCCCCTTCATACAGCTGCATCACAGCTTTAACAAGTCTCTCATTCACTCCTTTCTTCCTCAACGCCCATTCAATGACCTTCCTCGGTACTCAATCAAAAGCCTTTTTCTAGATCCACAAAACACATGTACAATCTTCGTTTTTTCTTTCTATAATTCTCCTGCAACATTCTCACTATGAACAACGCATCCACCGTTCCCATACCAGGCATAAACCCACACTGCATTTCATTAACTGTCACCATATTTCTCAACCTTCTCTCAAGCACTCTCTCCACTACCTTCATTCCATGCTCTAGCAATTTCACACCCCTATATGACCCACAATCTCTCACATCTCCTTTGCCCTTATACAACGGCACCAACACACTATGTCGCCAATCCTCAGGTATACCTTCATCATCCAACATACTGTTAGCAATTCTCATCATAACTTCAAT
>NW_008704227.1:0-1267 GCF_000326865.2 Helobdella robusta | reverse complement strand
GCCCTCCCGCAGCCATGCAGCGACTTTTCTTCACGGAAGAGCAGAGGTTCGTGCCTTCCTCGGTTATTTCGTACGTTGAAAACTCCTCCACGGACACCTCATGTTTTCAGAAATTCAAAAATACAATGAGTTAATGAAATACCATAAAATTAAATTTGTATCTTTATATAGAAAACCCGAAAATAAATACATTCATAGAAAAATAATTTTGTAATATTATTCCAAAGAATAATTGAATTAAGCAGTGCTTCAACCAAAAACGTCCGAAATATATTTATTATTATTATTATTATTATGAGAAAAAACATGGGCGAAGACAGAATGTCCCTATGCCCGCGACACAAAATTAACTATAAAATTTTAACACATAAACAATAATGTACATGAATATATGTTAATACGTTCTGTTCATACATAAAGATCAAACAAAAAATAAATAAATAAATAAACAAAATTATAAGAGAATAACTTCGATTATTAATTCAACTTTACATATATATACGCAAACATTTCTTCATAAAAATTCCAATTTCAACCATTCATATATATCTTCCTCTCTTAAAGACAATCATGTCAAAACAAACATTTATACCATCATCCATAATCTATAAACAGCATTCACGAATAGTCATCCTTTAACTCCGCTCTCCAATCGTATTTAAATTTAGCATTCATAAGAAAATCATCCAACTTTTTTTAAAACTCATTCAAATCACTGCAATTAACAACATCATCATTCAAATTATTCCAAATATTAATAGTTCTATTAACAAAATAATTTTTTCTTAAGTTCGTATGGAATGTCAGTGCTGTTAGCCTCATCTCATGTCCTCTTGTTCGTCTGGTGGCTCTCAATATTTCCGGCAAGCTTCGTTGGTCCTTTTCATTCAACATGTTAAACATCGTTATCAAATCACCTCTTATTTGTCTGTATTTTAGTGTTGGCAGTTGTAAAAATTTTAATCGGTCCTCATATTTCATTCCCTCACAGTCCTTGATCATCTTTGTCGCCTTCTTAACATTGCAATGTATATGCTTGATAAATTTCAAAGATGTATCAAAATTAACACCCAAGTCTTTAATTTTATCAAGGAAAAAAAGTAATAGGTGCGAGCTTATGTTATAATCATAATCATTATCTGATACAGAACAACCAAACGTCATCACAACACATTTTTCTTTATTCAATTTCACATCATTCTGCACACACCACTCATTCAAATCATTCAATCCCTCTGCAATACCACACTATCCCTATCTGAGTTCA
>NW_008704226.1:0-1623 GCF_000326865.2 Helobdella robusta | reverse complement strand
TGCCAGCCAGCCAGCCAGCCAACCAACCAACCTCAACATTTTTTTCGATGGTTTCAAGGTTTTTGGCAAGTGATCGTACATAACGAACAACTTCAAATCTACATCAACCATACCCACTGTTTCCGGAGCCAGTGATCTTCCAACTTTCAAACTGAATCAGTGAGATAGTGTGGTGAGAAAGAGAAAAAAAGGAGAGAGAAAGAAAGAAAAATTTTCTAACTAAATAAGTGAGAAACTGTGATGATGATGAGAGAGAGAGGGAGAGAGGAGAGAGAGATTAAGAGAGAGAGGGAGAGTGGAAAAAAAGAGAAAGCAAGAGCAAGAAAAACAGAAAGAAATTACATTATCAAAGAAAACAACAAAACAAACAAACAAACAAACATACATGGATACAAACTTACATACATACAAAGATACTTATGTACATATACACAGCAATACCTAGTATTGGGGAGGATATTTGGCTCCTTTTCAAACATAATTTCACCAGAATCTTGCCATTTTGTAAGATTCAACTTAATTGTAGGCATTCCGACATCAGCTCGTATTCGGACACAGTCAATCTCGGCCACCAGCAGATTTGGAATTTCCCGATGAGCGTAGATTCTTTTATGGATCATGAAGTTTCTGTACTCGTGAGTTTTTGTGTAGATGCCTAAAATTAGGAATAAAAATGATGTGCTTATGTGTGAATGTGTGTGATTATTCATTTGCTTGTGCGCATGTGTGTATATCAAATTTAACACTAACCCTTAGAAACATCCAGCTTATGACTGACAATCCCCGAACTTCTTTTGACTCCTCCTTCTACGGAGAGATCAAACAAAACAGTCGAAGGCACCGGGGCGCGATGACTTTCATTAAACTTTCCAACGTGAAAACCACTAATGTGAACATATTCTGAATCAACGACGGTACCAATGAAACTTGTGATTATAGTAGTGAACACATATACAAACACACAAACAAACATACAAACGAGCATACATACAAACAAATACACACATACATTCTATAATAATTCGCCCCAGCAAATACAATAAAAATAAAAACATTACAATACAATAGTGATGATGTCATTGATTATTTTAATAATTCATACCATTGCAACTTCCATGTATACAAAATTGCGAAACTGCACTGTGCACATGTATTTGTATATATGTTTGTATCAAATATGTATATATACAAACTTGTGTATAATTTTGTATTAGTATGAATGGCATGTCTGTATGTACAAGTGTGTGATGACGTCATCTTCTTCATCATCATTCATCACAAACACCAACATCATCACCAACATAAAAATTTTATTGCTATGTCGTAAATTAATCAGCAGCATACACACACACACACACACACAAACACACACATACATCACTCTCAAACACACACATTACACACATACGCACGCACACACATACGAACGCAGTATGACATGCAAAGAAAGACTGTTACGAGCAAACAAACATACATTAAATCTTATGCAAACACATACCAACCACAAATATAGCATATATATATATATATATATTATATATATATATATTATATATATAGGCAAAGGGAGAGAGAGGGAGAGAAAAGAAAGAGAGATAGAGAACAAAGAGAAAGACAGATAGA
>NW_008704224.1:0-1627 GCF_000326865.2 Helobdella robusta | reverse complement strand
CTTTCTTATCGTCGGAACATCTTGTTTTGACATCAGGTAATTCCTCAATCACTCTCTCGTTTTATTCCTTCATCTGTGTATACTTCGTTCGTTCACTCGTTCATTTAGCTGTTTATTCATTCATTCGTTCATTCGTTCATTCATTCGTTCGTTCGTTCATTCATTCATTCATACATTCATTCATTCAAATGAGAAAAGTATATTTTATTATCGTACATCGAATCATTAATTCGTCGCCGACTTGTTCATGACGTCATCATCATCATCATCATCACCACTACCATCGCCAATAACATCATCACCATCATCTCCATCATCATCATCATCATCATCATCACCTCCATCATCATCATCATCATCACCTCCATCATCATCATCATCATCACCTCCATCATCATCATCATCAACAGCAGTCACATCGTCGTCATCATCGCATTTGAGACAAGGTAAATAAACAAAGAGAGAGACAAATTTTAATTTCATTAAGTGCTGTCTTCAATGGCTAACATAAGTAACTATACATTTGTGTGTGTGTGTGTGTGCGTGTATGTCTGTGTGTGTGTGTGTGCGTGTATGTGTGAGTGTATATCTGTCTGTGTGTATATCTGTTTGTGTGTGTGTGTGTCTGTATAGTGTATATACACTGTATAAATTGATTTATAAGTTAGTTAAGTAGTGAGTATCAATATTTGTTTGTTTATATTCCTGTTTGTATAAAAAAAACTAAAAGGAAAAAAACGTCAGATTGAAAAATGGCGTGTAGGTTTGTATTTTTTTGTATGTGTGTGTGTGTGTTTGTATGTGTGTGTGTGTGTGTGTATTTGTGTATATATATGTGTGTGTGTCTGTGTGTGTACATGTTTGTTTGTATATATGTGTGTGTATGTGTGTGTGTCTGTGTAAAAAAAAATTTTTAGAGATTCAAAAGAATGAGTGACTGAGAAAGAAAACAAGAGAGAGAGAGAGAGAGAGAGAGAGATAGAAAGAAAAAGATAAAAAGAGAAAGAGAGAGAGAGAGAAAGAGAGAGAGAGAGAAACATAACAACTAGTAAAAACAGAAATAGAAAAAAAGCAAGGTAGTGGAAGAAAAAGAGTAGAGAGGGACAAATACATCAGAAGAAGAAGTAGGAGAAAAATAAAGAAAAGAATTAAAGAGAGAAAGATAAGGTGTGAGAGAGAGAGAGAGAGAGAGAGAGAGAATGAGAAAAAGCAAAAGGTTGACTACAACTAATAATCAATCACGTACGCGCATGCACGCACACACACACTCACAAAAGACAAAAAAAATGAGAAGAGAGAAAAGAAAACAGGGAGATATCCAGAGAGAGTGAGAGAGATAGAAAGAAAGAGAGAGAGAGAGAAGCATGGAATAACAGAGGAAGAGAGAGAGAGGGAGAGAGAAAGAAAGAGCGAGAGAGAGATGGAATGACAAAGGAAGAGAGAGATGGAATAACAAAGGAAGAGAGAGAGAGAGAGAGAGAAAGAGAGAGTGGGAGAGAGAGAGGCGTACTCATAAACAATGATAGAGAGAAAGTTGAAGATACGTCAATCATCTAAGAGTCGGAGGCCATAAATCATCATGCCTCCATTTCTCAAGCCTTCGTACATTACAAAAAACAATCATACG
>NW_008704223.1:0-1629 GCF_000326865.2 Helobdella robusta | reverse complement strand
CATCATCATCTTCTTCATCATCAACAACATCATCATCGGCATCTTCATCATTAAATTAAATTTAATACGTAACTTTAATCAATTATTCTAGACTGTATTATTTTAAATTGGAAAAATTGTTTTTTTTTCAGGAAATACATTCCTAGGAAAGTTGGAAGATCCGAAGTTCCCACTTTTTACTCCCAATCCCAAATTATGGGATGCAACGCAGGCGCCAAACGGAAGGAAAAAGGATTGAATTATCCATGATTATAAAACACGGAGTAGTCGGAAACATATGGCTAACTCACTCGTAATGCTTGATTACGATATACGCTAAATTACCTTTATTTAGTATACTTATTCATGTTGATTTTGTTGTTGCTATTTTTTAAAAAGATTTGTTCGTTCTCATTGTTCACACGCCAAAGTGTTTCTCCAAACATGTTCATCCCACGTTAAAGTTCATCATTCCAAAAAGTTCATCCCAAAATGTTTACCCAACAGTATTCATCCATTGAATGTTCATTTCTAAAATTCCCGCCCCAAATAATTGGTTCACCTCTAAAATATGTCGCTCTTGAAAATGTTCGTACAACAATGTTCACACAACAATGTTTACATAACAATGTTCACACAACAATGTTCACACAACAATGTTTACACAACAATGTTTACACAACAATGTTCACACAACAATGTTTACACAACAATGTTCACACAACAATGTTTACACAACAATGTTTACACAACAATGTTCACACTACAATGTTCACACAAGATTGTTCACCTCCACAATGATCACCCCAAACAATTTTTACTCTAAAAGTTTCACATCTGAAAAGATGACCAACACAATGCTCACGCTAAAATGTTCACCTTTCAAAAGTTCATACTACAATGTTCATCCAATAATGCTCACCCACAATGTTCATCCAAAAATGTTCACCCACCTTTTTCAGCAGCGAAGAGGGGCAGCCTACAAAATGCGGAATGCAGTCCAGTGCCTATGAACATTCCAAGAGGACCTTCATTGCGAGGGCATTTGGCCGTTATGAGGCCTAAGCTACGTTTGTATACCTGTGCTTGTGCGTGTGTGTGTGTGTTTGTACGTGTGTGTGTGTATGTACGTGTGTGTGTGTTTGTTATACATAGCTTTTACTTAATTAGACTGAAACCAAAAATTCAAATTAAAATAAATGTTAATGAACCTTTGTTACGGGCCTTGTGTACGGGACGAAGACCTTTTCGGTCCATCCCAGCCCAGGGAATACAGTCCAGCATTCCCATCTGTCATTCATTCATTCATTCGTTCGTTCGTTCGTTCGTTCGTTCGTTCGTTCGTTTGTTCGTTCGTTCGTTTGTTCGTTCGTTCATTCACTCATTCACTCCTTCGTTCACTCACACATTCACTCGCTCATTCGTTCGTTCACCTACCTCTCATCAGTGTCGTAATACCCGTTGTTACTCCAAATCTTGAACATCACTGGCTCCTGATTGGTCAGTTTGCTACTGTGGTGGACGAAAGTTGTTGATCGGGGACCTAGGTGGACAGCCAATAAGGCTATCTGCTCCGTCAAGTAGATTGATCTGATTGGTTGGTTGGTTGGTTGGTTGGCTGGCTGGTTGGATAATTGGTTGATTGGTTGA
>NW_008704222.1:13586-15268 GCF_000326865.2 Helobdella robusta | reverse complement strand
CTTGTGATGCAAGGTCGAAATGAGAAACATTTTGTTCTAAAAATTATTAATTTAGTGTTAAGTATTTTCTAAGTAGCACAAAACAGTTGGACAACTGTCAGAAATTTCCAATAAAAATTGCACCGACTTGCAAACAAACACATGCATAAATTTTAACGGTTCAGATATGTATCATGCTTTCTTGTGCATGTAAGAAATTGCGAAAAATCACACAATACAATCAGCACACACGATCACACACACACAGACATACACACATGCAAGCACACCATCATATACACTTTCACGCGTACACGAATACATTCAAGCGAGAATAATTAACATATTAACATATTAACCACACACACACACACACACACACACACACACACACACACACACACATGCATACGCAAGTACACATGTGCAAAATGCATTTACACATAAAAAACACAAACTACATGCGCATTAAAGTATTGTAAAGTTAGTTTTTTGGCAGGGTGCAAATAATTTCATTCTATTCTGATACCACAACGAATTATATATTTTAAAATTAATGAACATTTAAAACAATCAAATTAAAATCAAGTATAAAAAGTACGCGACCAAACACACGCACACGCACACACACGCACACACACCCATACACACACGCACACACACACACAAATCACTCGCACACATGCACAGATGTCCACGTACACGCACATTTACACACAATTTTATGCACACATACACGCAATTATACTTACACACACGCGCGCGCACACACGCGCGCGCACATATATACACACACACACAGACATACACATACACACGCATAAACACATACATAAACACACACACGCATAAACACATACATAAACACACAGACACACACATGCACACGCACGCACACACCAGAGAGTCGAATGAATGGAGACAACAAGCGCACGCGCACATCCTACACGCGACATCAGACGCTGGAACTGGAGAAGGAGTTTCACTTCAATAGGTCGGTGATCGTGGTAATGATTGCAATGGTTCTGCTGCTGCTGATGATGATGACTGTGGTGGCTGTGGTGGTGCTGCTGCTGCTGATGATGATAACTGTGGCGGTTGTGGTGATGATGATGATTGTGGTGGTTGTGATGATGATGGCTGACGATTGCGGTAATGATAAAGAAGATGATAGTGATGGTTGTGTTGATGATGATTACATGCACACACCACACACATACATACGCACACACACACACACACTCACACACACACGCACACATATTTTTAGGTATCTTAACAGAAGACGTCGAATCGAGATAGCCCACAACTTAATTCTTAGCGAAAGACAGGTATTTAGGATTTGTCGTCGTCGTTGTTGTTTATGTTGTTGTTGCTGTTGTTTATGTTTGTGTTGTTGATTTTGTTGTTGATGCTGTTGTTGATGTTGCTGTTGTTGTTTGTGTTGTTGTTGATGTTGTTGTTGATGTTGTAGTTATTTTTGTTGTTGATGTTATAGTTGTTGTAGTTGTTGATGTTGTAGTAGTTGTTGTTGTTGTTCATGATGTTGTTGCTTATGTCAGTACTTCTCAAAGCGGTAGTTTCGGCCCGGTTCCGAAGATTTTGAAAATTAACGAGAAAATTCATGGCTTGGCGAGCAAGCAAGGCAATTGAAAAGTTTTTATTGTTACTAGTAGATGAGTTTGAAGGCAAAGCAACTCACG
>NW_008704222.1:4693-12172 GCF_000326865.2 Helobdella robusta | reverse complement strand
TTTTTAACTAAAGAGTGAAGATGATGACAATGGTGATGATTATAACTAAAGGGTGAAGATGACGACAACGATGATGATGATTTAAATTAGAAAGTGAAGAAGATGGCAATGATGATGAACGATGATTGCGCTGATGACAATGAAAAAGATGACGATAAGAAGTACTAAAAACAATTTTACTTTTTTAAATTTATAAATTTAATTTTTTGACCAATTTTCCACTTCATATATATATATATATTCATATATATTCGTATATATATATATATATATATATATATCTTTCAACCAATAGGATACGGGGTTATTTTTAGACTCGGGTCGCCAGGGTAACCATATGTTTTTCATAATATTTTTCTATTTGTATATTTTCATTTATTAACACACACACACATGTGCACACACGCACGCACGCACACACACACACACACACACATACATATATATATATATATATATATACACACACATACATATATATATGTATAATATATATATATATAGTGACCATTTGGTATTCTATTTTTTCTTTTATATTAAAAATAGCGCTACATCATTTTGATTGATTGCGTGGGCGGATGAGATACTGGATGAATGAACGAACGAATGAATGAATAGATGAAAAAATGAATGAACGATTGAATGAGTAAACAATGAATGGACAATTGGATGAGTGGTTGAATGAATGAATGAATGACCAAATAAATATACGAATGAATAAAAATTTGATAAAGTTTACCGTTACTGCTATTACTACTATTGTTATTGTTGTTGTTCTTAATGTTAGCAATCTTGTCAATGTAATTGCTGCTACCATAATTACTATAATTATTACCATAATTATAATTGTTATTATTATTATTTTTGTTATAATTATTATAATTATCATCATTATTAATGACGTTGTTATTGCTGCCACCGATGAAATTATGAACACAATTAATATTATTATTATTATTATTGTTGTTGTTGTTATGGTTTATGTTGTTGTTGTTGTTATTTTGATTATTGTTATTAATTATTTTCTGCTGTTTATATTATGTTATTATTTTGTTGTTATATCGAATGTTATACTCTGTTGATCTGCATTACACTTTTTATAGCTGTTTAGCGATTTCTTTTTTGAAGAAACATTCCAATTTACATAACATAATTATGTATATAATATATATATACAATATATATTTATATATACATAAAATATATATGACATTTATATATATATATATATATAAATGTATATATATATATAAATGTATATATATATATATAAAATATATATGACATTTATATATATATATATAAATATATACCGTTTAGTGTTTACTGCTTGTGTAATGTTACTACTACCTACCTAAGAGTGAATTAAGTATTATACGTGTAGTATTATTTTTGTTAACTGAATATTATAACTATATATATATATATATATATATATATATATATATATGGGGCTGGAAAGAGACCATATATTACATATATATATATATATATATACACACACACATATTATAATTAGATTTTTCTTCAGTTGAATCATGGGTTCTTTTTTTCCTTTATAAATGTTCATCTACAGTTGTAGTAGCAACAGGCGTATTATTGTGTATTAAATGCTGTACATCTTTGCCCATAACGTAAAACGCGCAACTTTCTTTGAAATTTGGCAGGAAGTGCGTATTGGCCAATTTTGGTAATAATACTTAGTTTAGGGAAGAATTTTTTCAAATTCACCGGCCAATTTCTGTAACAATACTTGGTTTAATGAAGAATTTTTTCAAATTCATAGGCCAATTTTGGTAATAATACTTAGTTTAAGGGTTTCATGTCTTTTTTGGAAATTCTCATTTTTGGTGGAGTTTTGTTAACGTGACGAAAGCCACACTCAGGAGTTCCAATTCCACTCAAGTAAGAATCAATTATTCTATTATCTGCAGAAAAATAGATTGAATACATCGTGAAAACAGCTTTGGTTTTGTAAATTGTTGAAAAGAGCTTTGTTTGAGTGTTTTTTGCTACTGAAAAAAAAGAAAAGGCCTACCGCTAAAACTCCTCTTTCAAATTTATGAAAATATTGTAGTATTTAGGATTGATTATAAAGGCCTCAGAGGTGCATCTCAGCAGAGATCTATTCCAGTTTTTCGTCAATTGATGCGCTTTATAGCTACAAATAGCTAACTGTCTCTTTGGAAATGTAATTGCTGATAATGACGATGAATGACGCGAGTAGGAACGCTACCGGGCAAGATGGTACTTTCTTGGGGGAATGGTTACAAATTTCAAAGTACGAGTTAAGCGCAAAAGTTTACAGTATTACATATTTTATAAGTTTATTCGTATTGAATTTGATTTTTTATGTACTTTTTATAAAACAAATGAATAAATTAATTATTCAATTATTTAACGTTTACAAGAATATGATTTCCTTCCTCTGCCAGGGTACGTACTATGTAGTGAGTTATTAATGGTACTGTGTATTTTATTGCATTTTATCGCATTGCAGTCTATGTGTGTTTATTTAGCCTGTGTCTCTTTTTTAATACACCAAATTATTTGGTTTTGTTTTTTAATAAATTTGAAAAAATTTAAGATTCCATGTTATTCAATTACTCTAAAAAAGCATTAGCTGAGTGAATATTTTCTAAAAGTGACGAATCCGAAATCAAGTTAGCATGCTCGTGTTATTATAATTTTATGTGGTTTCGAGATTTGAAAGGCTGCTACTGAGAAAAACTACTCCGTCCTATGGACTCACTTAATCAGTTTTAAATTAATGGCTAAGTTGAAGTTTTGATAATTTCGAATAAAGTCACAAACGACATTGGCCAATCAAATTTGCTTCACCATTTGATATTAATCTGTCCACTCGCTCGAGTTCAATTTGTAGATCAATCTGAAACGGATATCCGGTAAGGCTTTCGGCGGATCCGGTTGTTGGGATTCGGACTCGAATAGATATCTCGATCCAGAACAGTCGCATTCTTAGCGCACACATACGCACAAACAATCAAATGAATATTTGCACATATAAAAGACAAACCTACAAGTTGCCTGAGCTACAAAGATTCAGACCAGAAAATAAAAAAAAATCATCATCCTTCGTTCGTTAACTAAAAGAACTCCACTCGACGTATTCATTCTGATAATGCGCTTCACTTCACACCCAAAATGTACACATACAGACACACACTACACACACAACACACACACACACGCATGCACATATACGCCAAAAACACGTACGCACAAACAATACATACAAACGTGTGAAATAACCTACACACGCATACATACTTAGAAATACGCACATACGCACAAATACATAAAATACCCTACCTAGTAATGAGTGAATTGATCTTGGTACCTTTTTAACTCGATCACTCGTCAAGTCAATGAACAATGCGTCATTCTCAATGACAGAACTCTCTCTTGCTAATACTTCTGCTGCCGCTACTACTACTATACTACTACTACTACTACTACTACTACTACTACTACTACTACTACGACTACTACTACTAGGACTACGACTACTACTACTACTACTACTACTACTACTACTACTACTACTATCACTACTACTACTATTACTGCTTCTACTACTACTAGTACTATCACTACGACTACTATTACTACTACGACTACTATTACTACTACTATTACTACTATACTACTGCTGCTGCTGCTGCTACTGCTACACCTGCTGCTATTTTTATTACTGCTAGTATTTCTACTACTACTACAACTAGAACTACTACTGTTTTGGTGTATTGTTGTTTTGTTCCTTGTCTGTTACTTGATCTAGGGTTGCTACTACTAATGTTTTGTTTTGCAATTTTAGTTTTTTTTGGTGGTTTTTTTTTTAATTATTTTTTGTTTGTTTTTGTAATTTAACTCTGCGGGGTGGTGTTTTTTCACTCGAGAAGCTACTATCATTTCCTCGCGACAGACTGCAACCGCTTATTATTATTCATTTTATTCAAATACGTTCTTGTCATTTTGCAATTCTGTAATGTATTTTTGTTTTGTTTCTTCAAATGTAGGTAAGCGTGTTTTTTTTCAAAACCTTCATCATCTTTCCACTTATTCTTCAGAGAGCCTATTTCGGCCTTTCCACATTTTGTTGTTTTTTGATGTTTCGGTTACATGTATGTGCACAAATGTGTGCAAGAATTCAAACACGCCCGACAAACGCACTTAAACACATTCACACACATTCACACATACACACATTCACACATACACACATTCGCACATTCACACATACACACATTCGCACATACACACATTCACACATACACACATTTACACATACACACATTCACACATACACACGGTGAAGTTGGTGATGATGATTGACCGGTAAATGAAAAAAAAAAATCTGTGCGATCTCGATAACTTTTTCAATTAAGAAGAAAAAAAATAATAAAGGCAAGAACGGCAAATGCAATAATAATAATTATAATAATAATATGTTATCGTTTAGCAATAATAATAAAAATTATTATTATATTATTATATTATCATAATTATCATCATTATCATCATCATCACAGTTATTATTATTTTTATTATTGATATTTTTCTCATTGAAATCTCGATCAATACTCCATCCATCATCTTCCAGCTTAACATTCCCTTGTCTCGTTAGGAATTTCATACCACGTGACTGGCCGTCCGTGTGTGTGCCCGTTTGCGTGCGTGTGTGTGTCTGTGGGTTTGTGTGCGTGTGTGTATCTGTGTGTACGTGTGTGTGTGTGTGTGTGTGTGTGTGGGTTTGTGTTTTTGATCGTACGTTGCTTTGTTTGTTTGTGATTATGAACATTTTTGCGCTTTGTAAGTGTGTGTTGGAGTGTTTATTTGTGTATATATATATGTGTGTGTGTTTGTTGGTGTGTGTGTATGTTGGTGTGTGTGTTGGTGTGTTTCCGTTTTTGCCGGCTGTTTTCACTTATTTCGAATTGATTATTGTGGGAATTTTTATAAGTACGTGTTTGTATGTTTGTTGTTTTGCATGTATGTATTATTTTGTATGTATGTATGCGTGTGTGTATCTGTTTGTATTTGTCTTGAATGTTTGTATTTGTTTCTTTTTATATGTATACTGATGTTGACTGAATGGCCCTGGCATACTTCATGCTTATTAAAACAGCAAAGTAAGAGATGTCCTGGTATGTAATGAAAACGACTGTGTTTGTCTGTGTGCGTGCGTGTATATATATGCGTGCGCGCGTGTGTTTATATATATATATATATTTTTCATTTATTTAATCAAATATATTTTGCTGGTATTAATGTTTTATACACAGATTCAAAAACCTTCTTGTTCATTTATAAAGGTTTTTGTATGGGTCTATGCTGGTATTTGTGTGTATTAATCGCTGTGTATGTGTGTGTGTGCGTGTATTTAGTTTATGTATGTGCATGCATTCATTAACATGTATGTGTGTGTGTGTGTGTATGTGTATGTGTATGCACAGACTCTATGTATAAATACATGTATGTACTGTGCACTGTTTGAAGCGATGTTTTTTGGGCTATAATTATGTTTACTGTACAAGCAAATGACATTGATAACTGTGTGTGTGTGTGTGTGTATGTGTGTGTGTGTGTATGTGTGTGTATATGTGTGTGTGTATGTGTGTGTGAATGCATGTATAAAACCTATAAAATTTATGTATATATTTATATATATTCATATATTTATATAATACAAGCATGTGGTTATTTTGTAATTAACTTGAATGCTGCAATCCATCACAGGAGAGTATACAATCAGAAAAACACATACACATGTACACGTGTGTATGTACGTGCATGTATGTGTATGTATCAATAGGAAACTGATATAGCGCCAATAAAATGTTCTCAAAGGCGCTACCTTAATTTTATAAACATAGAAGTCTACAATACTATTAATAAGAAAAAAAAAATGAAAAAAAAAGTATGTATGTGTGTATGTATGTATGTATGTATGTATGTATGTATGTGTGTGTGTATGTATGTATGTGTGTATGTATGTATGTATATATGTGTGTGTACGTGTGTTACGGTTGGCTGCTTGCATAAAATATGTAAAGAAAAAATAATTCATCAAAATACAAATACAGAAAAATAAATTTAACTGCACACGCACACACACACACACACAAACATATACATATATAAGTATATATATATACATATATATATATATATATATGCATATTATTCTATGCATTTGCGTATATTGTATAGAGATACATGTACAATGGAGCTGGCATGCGCGTATTACGTCACTTGCTTAGCAATCACGTGACGAATGGAGGGGTTGGGGGAAGCTTGAGGGTGCATATCCATCAACCTGAAATATGTGTGGGCCTCCGGTAGAAAATCCTGGTGATGGTGGTGGTGATGGTGGTTGTGGTAATGATGATGATTACAATGCTGCTGTTGATTATGTTGACGAAATTGACGATGATAATGATGATGATCATCATTTCGATGATGATTGAAAATTGTGATGAAGATGACGACGACGACGATGATGCAGGTGGTGTTGATTGTGATCACAGCAAAGAAGATTAAACATAGAATAAACAAGAACTATTTAATTAAATTGATCTTGGGATGGAACACCACAACTTCAAATACGTAAGCTGCCTCTTCTACTATCTTTGGTTACCATGGTACTCACTTATTTCTGGTTTCTTTGGTGACGCAGAGTTTGTTATGTAACAACTTGACCTTTTTTTAATAAAAAAAGGATGACGTCACGATACATGTCACCATCCTCAAAAATCCCCAACGTCACCATCGTAAACAACGTCACTATAATCATTATCATCACGCCATCCTCGTCGTCATCATCACCATAATCATTATCATCACGTCATCGTCGTCGTCATCATCACCATCATCGATTGTTGTAATGAATTTTTTCGGTATAACCAACAACGATTATGACGTTCAAACATTCAAAACATTCAAAAACGTCAACAAAACACCAAAGATTTTAAATACAAATTTCCTGACGAGAACAACATCCGGTTCGTTTTGTGATAAATGTTATTTTTTCAAAACACTAAATAAACAGAGAATGATTTAAATAAATTTGAATTAATCGGCATAAAACAACAACTAACAACGAACAACACAAAAACAACAACACAGCTACTAATGACAGAACAACACAACAACAACACAACAACAGCAGCTACTGACGACAACAACAACAACAACATAGCAACAACAACGACATCAAGAACAAAAACAAAATCAACCACTTCAACTACAACTACAACAACAATATACACAATAACAACAACAATAACACAACAACAGCTACTAACGACAACAACAACATAGCAACAACAACAAAAACATCAACAACTATTACAACAACAACAAAATCAAAACCCATCAGTAACATCAAAAGGATGGATAAAAACAGAGCAACATCACGTACAAAATTAACATTAAAAACAACGACTGCAAAAACAC
>NW_008704222.1:0-3663 GCF_000326865.2 Helobdella robusta | reverse complement strand
GTTGTTGATGTTGTTGTTTTTTGCTGTTGTTGTTGTTTATGATGTTGTTATTGCTGATATTGTTGATGTTGTTGTTGTTGACTTGGTGTTAACAGTTGATATTACTTCTACTCATCAATAGTTGTTGTGGTTACTTAGCATGCAAAAAGTAGTCGCGTACGTGCGTACTACGTGTTTGTGCATACGCGGGCGAGAAGCATTTACAATAAGCAGCGCTACACAAATAACAAATTACAATCGCACCCTTATTACTGTCTGTCGCAACTTCATTGGCCACACGATCTTTTTAATTTGGCGTCATTATTATCTTTTAACTTCAAACCACTGATCAACTGACTCGTGTTTGATCATATTTTTTGATCATATTTTTTTGTGGCTATCGCCACTTTTAGTCGCCACACCAGCCACAATTGGCTTTCATTTTAAAATAAAATGTTTAAATGTTGAATATTCATATTTGTTTATATGTATTCCATTGTTTTTATTCTAATGTTAATTAGTTTTATTATTAATTCCCTAAATAAACTAATGAAAAACAAAGGAAAAACACACATACACATGTTATATTTGCAAGTGATAAGTGGGAGGATCACTTTGCTTTCGAATCTGGTTAGGGCAGCACCACAATCAGGCGCCTCTACCATTACACTATCTCGCTACTGGGATGGTTGTATTTTTGTTGCATAACGCAGGTACGTACGAAGACTTCTTTGGTATTTTGTCATTTTGTGTGTGTGAGGATGGGTATTAGTGTTGCTGTTGTATGTTGTTGTTGTTGTTGTGTTGTTGTTGTTGTTGATGCGAAAGTGTGGTTGAATACAACAAGTTTTTTATTTGTCATATCCGTTTTTTGCGGATGAAAACTCAAAAAGTGCAGTAGTAGCAACAGCAGCAGCAGCAGTAAAAGTAGTAGTAGAAATAGTAGTAATAGTAGTAGTAAAAGTAGTAGTAGTAGTAGTAAGAGTAGTAGTAGTAATAGTAGTGGTAGTAGTGGTGGTAGTAGTAGTGGAAGCAGTAGTAGTAGTAGTAGCTGTGTCGCAATTAGGATGCTCGTCGTCTGTATTTGTTTCGTTGATGTGGTATGCATGTTGAGATGATTAGTCGGGAGTTGTTGTTGCTGCTGTATTAGATGTTGTTGGCGTTGTTGTTGTTGTTGAAATTGTTGTTGATGATGATATTTTAGATGAGGTTGTTGTTGACGGTGATGTTGTTAATGTTGTTCACATTGTTGTTGTTGAAATTGTTGTTGACAATGATATTGTAGATGAGGTTGTTGTTAATGTTGTTTTTGATGTTGTTGTTGATGATGATGATGATGTATCGTTGTTTTGTTGTCTTTTTTTAAAAAAAATTTTTTGTTGTCTTTGGTCCGATCTTCCACGTCATCACAATCTTATCGAAGTTGAGATCATTATTCATCACATTCATTATCTCTTTATCATCGTCAGCTTTCCATCATCATCGTCGTCGTCGTCGTCATCATAACCATCATCATTTGAGTGAGTGAGTGAGTGAGTGAGTGAGTGAGTGAGTGAGTGAGTGAGTGAGTGAGTGAGTGAGTGAGTGAGTGAGTGAGTGAGTGAGTGAGCTGTAGATGCAACATTGATCAGAAGACGGGATTAAGAATGGGATCAATGATTGATTGATGGATGGAATGACCGAGAGACGGATGAATGAACCACCGCTTTCAAATTAAAGGGAACGTTAATGAACGAAGGAATGAAGAAAAAAATGAACGAACGAATGATTGATTGATGAATGGAGAAATGGATGGATGGACACATGGATAAATGAATAGATGAATGAATGAATGAACGAACAAAAGTATGAATGACTGAATGAGTAAATGAATGAATGAGTGAATGAATAAATAACGAAGTGTGAGAATGAATGAATCACAAGTCTTATGATTGTTAATATCATTTGGCCCAGCAATAATAACAACATTGGAAATATTAATTATTATAATAAAAGCACAATTAATGAATAAATTATTATAATTGCGATCGATAACAAACGCATCTCATGAATATTAATGAAACTGTCCATCACAGTATGGCTCCGCCCATAGCCATCAACTCGACGCGAACGTTGGCTAATTAATTATTCAAAAAAACGGCAGGTGTTAGCATTATGAATAAACATTAATGCAACCGTGAAAGTAATATGTGTGTCTTATGTGTGTGTGTGTGTGTGTGTGTGTGTGTTTCCTATCGATAGGATTGCATGCATGTGACGTGTTTATGCGTGCGCGCGTGTGTGTGTGTTTACGTGGGTGTTTGTTTCAAATGTATGTGTGTACGTTCATGTGTGTGTGTTTGCATGTTTGTGTGTTTGTATTTATTCTTATTCAATTAGTTTATTATACATACGAGTTTGCATACGTACATAAATATGCGTCATACAATATTTTGTTGTTGTTGTAAGTGTTGTTGTAAGTGATGTTGTAAGTGTTGTTGTTTCTGTAGTTGAGTTGCTATAAATGCGTTTTTTAAACTGCGTTATCTTATCAAAGGAAACAAAACACACAACAATGTAGAGAATGCACGCACACACGCGCGCACACACGCACACACGAACAATGTAAAATGAACATTCATAAGTACATAAAACAATTGCATCTTGTTGGCATTATGTATTTGCGTGTGTGTTAGTGTATGTGCGTGAGTGTGTGTGTTTGTTTGTGTGTGTGTGTGTGTACATTTGGATGTATGTGTGTATGGGTGTGAGTATGTGTTTGCGTTATTTGCAATTATAAACTATTTTGTATAATTATTTTTGTATGTTGAACTATGTACGCTTCTGTTTCAATGTATGTAAGTATATGTTTTGTGGGTATATGTATAATGTAAAGTTTTGTGCATGTGTGTGTGCGTGTATAATGTACACGTTTGTGTGTGTGTGTGTTTGTGTAGATGGACAAATAGTGTGTGTGTGTGGGTATGTGTGTTTGTGCTGATGTGTGTTTTTAGGTATATTTATGTGTGTATGTATGTTTAAGTATGTGTGGATGGAGATGTATCTGCATTTGCGTGTGTGCGTGTGTGCGTGTGCGCTTATTTCCCGCCAGCGGTTGTGCAGACGTTGATAAATTCATTCTGATGATGGAATGGTGGCATGGATCAACCTGCTGTGTGCGTCGCCATGATGACGATGATGGTGATGACGACGATGAAGAAGAAGATGATGATGGTGGTGGTGATGATGAGGAAGACGACGACGACGATGATGATAATGATGTAGATGAAGCAAAAGATGATGTTGATGATGATGGTGATGTAGAAAATGATGATGATGGAGAAGTAAGTGGAGAGTTATAATTTGGACTATGATGATGAAATAAAATAAACAACAACGACAAAGACAACAATAACAACAACAATAATAATAATAATGAAATATTGAAAAAATATTTAATAATAAAGAATCGTATATAAAGGAATGCATATTCATATTGTTATGGACGGACACTGAATGAAGGAGATAATAATAAAAGTGAGAGAAAAGAAAGGGGTGAGATGGTGATGGATAGGAGAGAGGCTAGATCGAACAAATGATTGATTGGTTTAATGAAAAATTATATAAAAACTTCTATATGTATGTATGTATGTTTGTGTGTGTTTGGTTGTTTGTATGTATGTATGTTTGTTTATGTTTGCGTGT
>NW_008704221.1:0-1631 GCF_000326865.2 Helobdella robusta | reverse complement strand
TGTAGTAGTTGCAGTAAAAATAGTAGCGGTAGTAATTTTTGTAGTAACTTTGGCTGGTTTTGTTGTTGCGGTGCATGTAGTAGTGCAAGAAGAAGTAGTATTAGATGCGGCGAATTTAAAAGAAATTTAAGTAACAATTTTTGTTGTATTAGTGGTAGTAGAAATAGCAGCAGCAGCAGCAGCAGCGATAATGTTGGTGATAATTTCAGTTGTTTTAAGTATAGTAGCGGTAGCTGCCGCTGTTGTGGATCAGGCAGCTGCAATTGGTTTTGTTGCGGCGTGTGTCCTAGCAGTTGGGGCTGTTGATTCGGATGAGGTAATAGTTTTTGTTTTTGTAGATGAAGATATAGTAGCATTTGTTGCTGTTGTATTTGTTGACAGGCTGTGATTTTGTGGTTGTAGCTATTGTGGCTGCAGCTATTGTGGTTGTAGCTATTGTGGCTGTAGTTATTGTGGCTGAAGCTATTGTGGTTGTAGATATTGCGGCTCTATCTGTAATTTTTTCAAGTTGTGAAAAAACAAAAAAAACGAATAAGCCTAAAAATAAATAATAAAAACAACAACATAGATGTAAAATATTTTATTCATTACCTGTAAACAATAGATTTTTAGAAAATTGTAAGAACCAAACAAAACAAAAAAAAACACAAATAAATTTTCTAACTCAAAGATGACATTTTCTAAAACTCAAACCTTTAAAAACTGTGCCTTTTGTATTTTAGTAAGAAAGATTATCGTTAATATATCAGTAGCAGTGGTAATAGAATTTATAGTAGTAGTAGTGTAATAGTAGTAGTAGTAGTAGTAGTAGTAGTAGTAGTAGTAGTAGTAGTAGTAGTAGTAGTAGTAGTAGTAGTAGTAGTAGTAGTAGTAGCAGTAGTTGTAGTAATAGTATGGTAATAGTAGTAGTAGTAGTATTGTTTGTTGATTTAGCTAGTAAAAAATGAATTTCGTCTACCAAATTTCAGTTTAACTAAAATTTGTCTCAAAAAAAAAACTGCAGTAGAATTTATTTTGCAAAGTTTTTATATTGGTGGTGATGATGACGACGATGACGATGAAGATCATCCTGATAATGATGTTTAGCGAGAAAATGTTGATAACAATCGTGATCTTTCTAGTTTCTAGATAGTTTTGGTTGGCAGGGGTTGGAAAGTCGAACACGCATTAGTTGATGTCGCTGCAATAATTAACGCTATCGCTGGCGATTTTGTGGCTGTGGTTGCAGTAATTAATGCAGTCGATATTAAAGCCGGTAATATAGCAGATAGTGTTGTCGCTAATGTAGTAGCTTTAGAAGCCACCACGCCGAACAGATCGTAGAATGACGGGTTTTTTTCACTGTTGCAGAGGTTCTCGCTGCATGTGTAGCATAGGACTGTCCCATTGTTACAACCGATCTTTTGACGGTCTTCTTCAATGAAGCATGTACTCATCAGGGCTGGTGATTTTTTGACGGATTTGTCTTTACCTGGTTGGTTGATTTGTTGGTTGGTTGGTTGGTTAGTTGGTTGGTTGGTTGGTTGAATGGTTGGTTGGTTGATTAATTGAATGGTTGGTTGGCTGGCTGGCTGGTTGGTTGGTTGGTTGGTTTGGCTGGTTGAATGCTTGGTTGGTTAGTTGGAGGTTGG
>NW_008704219.1:0-1631 GCF_000326865.2 Helobdella robusta | reverse complement strand
TGCAAACATTTTTGATGAGTGAGAAAGTCATACAATATGTTAACAGCAACAACGACTGCATATTAAACTAAATTTCGTTAGGTGTATTTGAAGATTTTTGACGATACCTGCTGCTGTTACAATTACAAACGTTTAATGTTAAGGTAGTTCAACATTAAATCTTTTTATTTTACATCAAATTTATAATCAACTTAATTTATTTGTCAACAAATTATCTTACCTTTCTAAATTATCATCATCTTCGGGAAAAATATCAGTGGAAGTTAAAAGAGCCAATGCTATCGCATAAAACATTTGAACATATTAAAGAAAATGAAACAAAACATTCTTCCAAACCAGCCAATGATGACACACACATAAACACAAGTGTGTGTATATATATGTATAAATATTTATATATATATATATATGATAATATATATATATACATATGAATAATATATATATATATATATATATTATACGCATAATATGAATACATATAACAGCGTGCAGTCCTCAGTTATTACTTTTGAGCTTTTTTGTATTACTATGTCCTCCACAGCATCCATCTATCTATCCATTTATTCATCCATTCATCCATCTATCTATCCATCCATTCATCCTTCTATCAATAGCTTATATAACGGTGCATTTGGCATATAAAACGTCTTGTCAAACAGAATCATGGAGTAGAGATGGATATAAGAAAAACAACCAGAAAGAAAAAAATGAAGGTAAGTGAAAGGGAAAACAGAGAATGAAAGAGAGAGAGAGAGAGAGAAAGAGAGAGAGATAGAAAGATGGGTGAGGGAAGAGCCTTTACATTAGATTTGCAATGGAATCTGCCCACTTATCTAATTAGCTATGTATGTATAATACATTGTGCTATAACATTTACGTATCTCCGTGCTTCTACATATGCATATTTACGTAAAGTTGCATGCACAAACACACACACATACAAGCAAATATACATACAAACAAACACACAAACAAACAAATACATATACACATGTCACCGAGTTAGCTCAGTCAGTAAAAGTGCCATGTCTCGCGCTGCTATTACGCAATGGTATGGTTCGACTACTGTCTGTCCGAAACTCAAAGAGCATCATACCCGTATGATGCTTGCGCGTGCATATTTGATGTGTATGTGGCTCGTGTGGTGCGGATGATGTACAACCTTTGTGGAGGTTTAATCATAAGTACGGGCTGACATATAAGCAGCTCTGCGTTTGACAGAGTTGCATTATAAAGAATAAAAAAATATAAACACACACACGCACACGCACACACACAGGTACACAAAGTCACGAACAGATGCACTGTTTTATAGGAACGAAAAAATTTAGTGCATAAACCGGAAGTACATCCAACACCTCCAGGCCCACATCTCACAGCACATACAAACAAACACAAACACTCAGAATCAAAAATGAAATTTCAATAGCGCTCATCCAGTCTTTAACGCTCTTTTCAAGCATTATTTTTGCTCTCTTTTTTTCTATCTCTCCCTTTTCCTCTCTTCCTTTCTTTCTTTCTTCTCTCTCTCTCTCTCTCTCTCTCTTTCTCTCTCTTGCATACGTACATGTACAAGTACAAAATATAACGTCACACGGACGACGCATACATACATGTTCGTTCATACA
>NW_008704217.1:0-15392 GCF_000326865.2 Helobdella robusta | reverse complement strand
TTAGATTATTTCTTTTTTGGTTTTACTTAATGTTCCAGTTGATCATCGCTGTCATCCACGATGTTGTTTCCAGTCCGTGTTTTTTTTTAATAAATATTGGATTAAGAATCTTAATCCAGCCAGAAGTTATTACTTACTTGTACGGACTCCGTAAGTACATAAAACGATACAAAGATATATACATATACAAAATATACATACATAAATTTACATACTCTAGCATATGATCATATAAAAACAGAATAGAGAAATGTTTATCAGTGACATAAAATGAAAAATTTTAAGAAGAAGTTTTACTTAGACAGAGAAAATGAGAGATGAATATGGAATACACATTATAGAAATTTTTTTTATACTTTCTCAGCAACCACTTCTGCGGACAGCATTAGAAAATAATTCTATGTGATCCTGAGATAACTTGTACGTTAATAAATATTTTTAAGCCTCCATGCAATTTTCAGTAATTTTTATAATTTTGTTTACATTGGTTACAAAATCTGCGAAACATGTTTATATTCAAAAAATGATGGCGGAAATATCAAAAATTATAAAATTATCACTGCCCCTTTCACATGGTATATGTAACAATAATAAGGAAATTCCTATATATTATATATTCTATGTATATGTTCACCTCAATCTAATAACTCGTGAGAATTATCCACATCAATCTATTTTCCCGTTGCCATAGTGATCAGAGTACAACATTGTATTAAACTAGCGCGTATATTTTTAGGTGATTTCGTTTCGTGTGTTTGGCGTGTTCACGAGAAATAAAAACGATAAAGATGGAAAAAATTGCTAGTAAGATTAAGTATGATTTGCACAAAAATTATAATGAAAATATCAACAGGTTGGTAAAACCGATCGATGAAATTAACAATTATAATTCTAAATCTACGTTAAATCTTCACAATGTAAATAACGAAAGCAAGAGCGATAGATTATTACTACATGAAAATACGAGGCCAAAAAAGTCAAAGTCAGTTACATGGGTTGACGATGGCAACGTGATCAAACTTATAACAAATGATAATAAATGTTGTTCACTGGAAAATCTTCCTGCTGCCCAAAAGTTGGATAAGGATTGGACACGAACAATTAATTTATGCGATGCTCGATCTAGTTCTAGACCTAGACTAAGTAAGTATTAAAAAATGTTTAAATAACTTTTTAAATAAACTCAAAATTATATTTCAATGCAGTGCAAGTCATGCTTTTTCATTATGTACTGTTTAATTTTCAACAAATTCAATTTATTCCTATTTTTAGTTGAGCAGATATCTATGCAACTTGGTCTACATATCAGTCATGAAAGAGACAAAACCCAAAGGTTTTGTTGTTGCAAGATTATTTCAATTGATATATTTTTATAATTTTTGAATTATTTTTATGGATGCACAAAAATTTATTTACAAAACATTTTGCTTAGTTTCTTATATTAGTATTTTTTAAATAAAGTAACATTTGATCTATTTTCTTTGTTTGATTTTTGAACAGTGCTATAATTTGGTCTGACAAAATTATCTCGCTAGAAAATATATCTCAACTTCGAGTTGGTCAAAAGTTTAACCATTTTCCAGGCTTAAGAATGATATGTGATAAAAAAGTACTGTCGAGATATATTTCAATGTAAGGCTTTTATTTCATGTTTGTAAAACATTTAATGACTGAGTGATGTAAACAAACCCACTTAACAGTTTAAAATCTGAAAACCCTCACGAGTGGAGCTTCAAAAATCAATCATGGAAGTTACCTGAAGAGCTAAATGACTTTCAGAAATATGTCGCCTGGTTGAATGAAAATAGAAAAAAAAAACTTTTCATTTATAAATCAGATGGTCTTCATGATATGTCCAAGTATCAACCTTTTTTAATTCTGATTAGTGATATAATTTTCAAAATTAATATGAACCGTTTTCAAACAGATACCAAATTATGACAACAGAAAAGCTAATTTTTTCAAATAAAACACGTGGGTTGATTGAAGAATATATTTCGAATTCTCTTTTAATCAATAATACAAAATTTCATTTGAGATTTTATGCTTTGGTAACAAGCCACAATCCACTGACAATTCACATTTATCATGATGGTTTGGTTTATATGGCTCCCAAAATTTATTCCCTAAACAATTTGGTTGTTATCAATATTTTAATATTCATTTTTCTAATATATATATATATATATCCCCGTTAATATTCAAAACATTTTTTAGAACGATTTATTTGCCCATATAACGAAGCTCAGAGACAAACATGCCAAAAAAAATCAATTTGTTTTTACAATTCATAAATTGGAGGAATATTTGCATTCAAAAAAAATTGACAAAGCCTATTTATGGAATCAGGCAAATGATATCATCATTAAAACTCTAATTATTTCTCATCCTGAACTGTCTATGGCTCAAAAAATTAGCAGACCTCTTGCTGAAAATGTTGAAAATGTGGATGACTGCTGTGTTAACTTTGAACTGTTGGCGTATGATATGTTGCTCGATGAACACAGCAAACTCTGGCTTCTGTCTGTAAGTTCGAATTCCTGATTAACATTAAAATTTTACAATTTGAACTTAGGCCATCATCAAAAAATAATTTCATAATAATTTACCAGATTCATCAGTCGCCAAGTTTGGATGTGCACTGTGAGGTGGAAGCTGATGTTAAACAAGAATTAATCGGCAGTTTACTGAGGCTTGTACAAAAACTGTACGGCTTATCCTTAATCTATATGGAGTTCTTTAGTTGAATTATTTTGTAAACCACCTACAGAATCTTAAAAACACCAAATTCAAAAAGAAAAGTGAATTCCCAATTAATTGACGATCAAATATCATGTATAACAAATGCTCTGATGTTGAAAAATAAGATAAAACCTCTAATAACAAAGCATCAAGTAGGAATTGGATGATTTTAAAATAAAATCATGCTTTAAATCGTATTAATTGTCTTATCAACTGTAGAAGCAAATGCTGAATGAGTTGATGGCTGGCCTTTCCACTGACATTGAGCAAGTGACTTCAAAATACTTCAAACTGATATTCCCATGTAACAATCCACAGCTTATGGATTCCTACACGAGATTTCTCAAGAAAATTTACTCCATTTTTGAATCCTTTTTCAGTGAGAACGATTACAAGAAGTATTTAGAGAAGCAAAAATTGATTCTCTTACAAGTAGTTATCATCGAATTGAATGTTAACCTATTAAGTTCATGGTCATAAAGTTAGCTCAGTCAGTAGGAGCGCCATGTCTCGCGCTGCTATGTGTAGATCGAACCATGCCATCGTGTAGATGGCATGGTTCGAATACTGCTGTCCAAAACTCGTATGATGCGGTGCTTGCGCGTGCATGCATAGTGTGTTTGTGCGTTTTGTGGAATGGATGAATACCTATAGTACAGCCTTTGTGGCATAATGAGTTGATTAAAAAATGTATTATAGAGCAACATGTAAGCAGCTCTGCGGTTGACGGAGCTGCACTATAAAGAAAAAATAAAAACTTACATTTTAATAAATTTCCACAGATTAAAAGAAAATCAAACAAATGTTTGAATGAATCAAAAGTTACAAGAAAGGTAAAACCTTTATTTTTTTAATACTTTCGTTTGAAAAATATTTTTAATTTAGAATGAAGAAATGAAGTTAACGGCGAAGGAAATGGATATAATGAAAATCTATTTAAATTCGTTCCATCTTAAAGTTCCTGGATTGTCTGATAAACAGTCAATAGAATTACTAACGAAAGTATTTTAGATTATTTACATTTAAAATTACTTATTGACTATTAGGCTATTTTATAAGCTTTCAGCAATTGCATAGAAATCGTAATAAATTTAAGACATTCTGCAATGATTATTATTATTCTTGTATTTTCCATGTTCATGAAAATCAATTGCAAACATCGAATTTGTAAATACACAGTGTGACAAATATTTTCATATAAATTTTAAAATTTGTTAAGGAAAATTTTAGTTACCAAATATTTATTTTGACTAATATGCATAAATAATTATCTCTTAAGAATTATATCTTTACAACCAATCTGATAAACTCAACCAGTTCATTCCTTATACATCCAGATTCAAGAGAACTGGGATGAGATGAAAGAAGAAGTGGCCAAATTTTGGTTTTCTCAATTAAATGTCGCCAAACAAAAACAAGTCAAAATTAATCATTTTAACAAATTTTTTACAACTACTAAAAAGGGCAAAGCAGAATAAAAGCGGCAAAATGATATTTATCTGCTTAAATATTTTTATTTCATTTATTGATGGATAAAAAAGTGAATGTTTTTTATAATTTAGGTGATAGATGTCGTGAACAATAAGGTTGAATTCATCTTGATCAGCAAATGCCACCTCTTGAATTGCCATAACGTGACCTTCCTGAGAACGTGCAAAAGAATATTTAACCATCTTCTTTCCAATCATGGTTCAGCACTGTGGGAATCTTTCTCACAAAAGAGGTATACCATCGAAAATTATTGTACAGAATATTTTCATAATTTTTATTGTACCTTTTTTCAGTTGAAATTTGTTTTATAATTTTTAATTAACATGTTCTTGGGGTTGCACGATGGTTTAATGGTTAAGGTGCTTGGCCTTGCTGATGCAGCGTCCTAATGTAAACAAATTCCCGCCAATTCCATGCAAGGGTGAGTGACGCCTTGATTCACGTGTATTTATACACTGTGTGTCTCTTGTAATAATAATAATACGCCTCAGTCGCTTGTCATTAAGCTACATAAAATGACATTATTATTATTATTAAAAATATTTTTCTCAAATTTTGATGCCATGAATTTTGTTTGCTAGTTTCTGTCTGTTGTGATGAAGAAATGTCGACCTTTCTGTTGTCTATTGTTTATTTTTGATCTTTCGGGCCCAAACATTCAAACAAACAAATAGTGAACCCGGAAAATGCAAAAAAGATTAGAAAATATCGATTTCGCCATGTCTCAGTTTGCTGTAATTAAGTTCACTATACTATGCAACAATAAACAGTCAAAATTTGAAAATAATGTTAAAGTTAGTACAGAAAACAGTCGTAAAGTTTTCAAAAACAATTTTAAACACTTTTTCTTAATTAGCGCCCCTGCTCTGAAAATAATTCAGCAGACTCTTCCTATACTGACAATACAAGACAATAGGGAACGTGCTTGGACTAATGTGCATTTTAATACTCTTTTTTAAACTCAATTTCGTTCTACCAGACGAAAGCCAAATTCATAAAAACCTATTTTTGTTCAACTGGCTACTTGAAATCATTTTGCCACTGGCAAACAATCTCGAAGAAAACCCGAATAAGTGTGGACGTGGATAAAGCCCAGAATCCTTGTGTCAAAACGTTTCAAAGTTTTGTAATTAAAAAAATTTTTCAAGTATTTCAAAAAATGTCAGTTCTATGGCTGCAACTCCAAACATTTCCTCTGCTACTTTTCAACATTATAATTTTTTAAAGTTGGTTTTCCCGTATGTGACAAATTTCAATGATCTATTTCGACTCATTTATTTTGGTGTGAATCAGATTTTTAAGCAAAATTTGATTCTAAATAAAATTTATTACCAGAAAAACCTTAATTTATAAAATAATGAGATAAAGGAAAAACCTAACAAAATATGAAAATTAAACAATACAAATTACTTTTTCTAGGTGGGAAAACATCTTGAGAAACGAATCCTCTCCTTTGGAACTTGAATGTTACCGACGGGTTGTTCAACTGTGTTGCCAGTCTCTACTAGTTGTCTTTGTTTGTTGCCGCAAGAAACAGTGCTAGTTTTATAGCAAATAGTATAATGTTCAGATATTCAATGTATTTTTATACATTTACGCATTCCTGCCCTTGCCAGTTTGCATGTCCGCACACTCCAGCGTTTTTACAGATATGTTATGATCAGTCGAGTCATTTTATACTTCCATATATTGTGTCCGCTGTTTTTTCTGATGCTTTTGTTTAACAGTTGTTGTGTCCATGAATATGAAAATTATTTAACAATTTTGAACTGAATTTTTATCAAATGTTTTAGAGTTTAGAAAATTGTGTTTTGTTAATTTATTTAATATATATAAACTTTTTTTTATGTTTGTCTCTTATACAATTATAATAATTATTTTTGTCGACTTTTTCTTTTAGTTTTTTTAATAGAGTTTTTAATAATTAAGTTAAAAATATGTTTTGTTACTGATATTAATATTTATAATTTGTAATCCTCATAAGCTTGAATCTGTACAATTCAGCTAACATTTTTTGATTAAGTTTATTAAGTCAATAATATATCTTGTACTGTGCTGTGTTGATTTTTTAACAACTTTCATAAGTAAAAGTTGAAAACTGTTAAGGCCGTTTTTTTTAAACCACGTACGATATATATTTCAAAACAATTGCAGAAAGAAATTAATTACAACTCTGTTTTGTAGGAGAAATTAGTGCAGCTTAAACAAAAGTTTTGAATCACTTCTAAAATTGATTGACTTTTCGAAAATGAACATATGGAGTCATGTAGATATGCAGGGGTTTTGACAAAATATTTTGAAGGTTAGGATTGCAATTTTGAAAATGATCCGAGCGGAAACAGTAAGCCAGTGAAGCATTGGAACGAGAATAGAAGAGCGAGGAGGTTTTGTTTCGAATAATCTGTAGTTTCTTGACAGATGTGCGTAAGGCTTTATGTAATAAAGACTTGCAGTAGTTTATTTTCGATAAGACCAGGCATACCAGAAGAGTAGCAGAAACATCAGATGTAATAATGTTTTCTTGCGCAGAGGTGAATGTTGCATGAATTTGTTGAATGTTGCACGAGTTTTTTAAGTTTTGCATGAATTTTTTGAATGTTTCACAAATTTGTTTAATATTGCATTAATTTGTTAAATATAGCACAAATTTGTTGAATATTGCACGAAATTGAATGAATTTGTTGATTGTTGCAAGAACCAGACTCTAGAGCGCTCTGAAAATGTGTGCGGGTGCGTTGTTTTCGAGAGCCAGTTATAGTTATTTGGTGAGTATATGTAGTCTACTTTATAATTTAATTTTGCACATAACTTCCAGCAGTGAACAAAAAGTTACATTTTATATATCTTTTATTAAAGTGCACCAGCGGCGGATCTAGACAACGTTTACGGGGAGGCCAAAATGTGAAAATTGTGAAAATTTTTTGAAATTTGACGGAGAGCAAGAAAATTACCATACGTTTGTTTGCTGGTGTGGCCAAAATTAAGCTGGCGACCTTTTTTGCTTATATCCTAATTTTTTATGCATTTGGTACATAAAATCGGTGTTTTCCTATCGAAAAACAGATTTTTACTGACTTTAATTAACAAAACTGGCTACCCAGATCCACCACTGTAGTGCGCCATAAATTTGAACAAGAAATTGAACTCAAAAGGTAGTTTATTGTGAATTCATATTGTCACAAAGTCATTCGAAGTCTTAAAAAGTTTTAATGGTCAAAAAGTGTCATTCAACACTGTTTTTTGATATTTAATACTAAATAAATCAATTAATGTTTTATTGATTTTTAATGCTAAATAAATCAATTAAAAATCCTCAAATTTTTTTCCTTAATTTTTTCATTTTGTTTCTCAAATTTTTAGATTAATATTGGTTGTGGTGGAAGAAGTTTGATGAAATTTGACGGCCTGCACCTACAAACTCTGCAACCGTTCGCGGCCGTCACGAAGCCATTTCTGCAGTAGAGGGCACACATGACTGGTGGACATTTCCAGGGAGGAAGTCTCGGCGGTCTCCTCTGACCAGCTGTCAATCAAGTTGTTTAAGTAATTATCATTCATGTTGCGCTGCAAGCATTTTTCAGCTTTCAAAACTTTTTGCGTTTATTTTATTAAGAATTAACCAAAGAAATACTTTTTCCTATTCAATTCATTTAATTTGTTATTATTTAAAAAAAAATTAAAAACTAACAGCACTGCATAACAACAACGAGGAAGAAGAAAATTATTAAATATTTGTTCATCTTCTGTAATCGAATAATCTGGAAGGTTTTTCTATCAATAAAAATAAAGTTTTCAACTCGGTGGGTTTTAGGTTAGAAGCTTTATATACCTAAAGCCAGCTTGAGATCTATATCGTAACTATATAGTCATACAAGTACGTTCATATATTTGTTACATATAGCTTATATTATTACATTGTACATTAAAAAATATGAGCGCAACGCATTAATTAACTTGAAAATGTAAAAACGTACTTGAGAATAATTGCTTAATTTAATTCAGTAAATTTTTAAGGTTTCAACTTGATCTTTGTAAACATTTTGTAAAACGTTTTAAACAAATTTTAATAAGGTAAATGCAACTTTCTGCGACTATTTTGGACTGCAGCAGTGGTAGTAGTTTTGAATCAGTTGAGCATGTTGAGGATAGTTAAAAGATCACTTTAAAGAGAAAGTTTGATCCATGCATTTGTACATGCGAGATTGAATTGTTGCAATAGTTTGTTTTATGGTCTACCCGACAAGATGATATCTATGCTTCAGCTCATTCAAAACCGTGCAACCAAGCTTGTTGGGGAAATTGCTTACCAGATGGATGAAAAGCATCAACCTTACGCATTCGTCAAAAGCTTTTCCATTGATGACGTCATCATTATATCTTACGTCGCTGTTCTTTTCCGGATACGTCTTCGATTTCATCAACAAGTTCTGACCAAAAACCTGACGAGTTGTACTATATTAAGTTGCGACTTTTGTGATAGACAATGGATTGTCATTTCGGTATTTGGGACAATTTTTTTTACAAATGATGTAATATATGTTATAACAATAACATTTGTTTTTGATAATTAAAAAACAGTTTTTGTTCTTTCGCACATAAATTATAACCCACCCGCCATTAAAAATTTATGGTTCTTTGATGTCATTCATTTGTGAAAATGTTAAATAATGAGCCAAAGATTAACCATTCAAATCGGATTAAAAATTTCAGTGAAGACGGTGTTAAAATTTAAAAAATTAATAATGTTTACTGTTTACTACATTTTAAACCATTATGAGATTATAGAAGCTAAAACTCTATTTTTAAAAACATCGCATGAAAAGTTAATTAACATAGCTTAACAATGCAGCTAAGTTCAAAGTCGTTTTTGTTTCGTCCATTTAAAATTTCAAAACAAATTTTTGTTCATTTAAAAATTTGAATACGTCTAAAAATTTGTTGATGACAACTTAAAGCACACTGATTCCTTTTTAATAGGAAACTTGATATAATAACATTATTTTATTTAAAAAAATCCCGTATAACTAATAAATTATTTTTATTATTTTTTTCCTGAATAAAATGTAAGTGTATATTCAAAACATATTTTAATAACTAAAAATTGAAAAATAGATATTTACTAAAAATAATATTTTTTTGTGTAAATCAACGAGATGCTAGACCAAGAAGAACGGCGTCGTTTGAAAGAGCCCGGATTACCCGTTTAGTTGAAAATTTGGTTTTTTATAGCGTTAGAAAATATTTTTCAGTCGGTGGCGTATTAAGGATGGATGTCTGGGTGACATGTGTCAGAAGCAGCAAGCAATACAAAACTATTTTAAAACAAATAAATATAACAAAAATCCTGTGTAGTGATTGATGACTAATGTAGTTCTCGTAATTTTGGGTAGATAAACTGTACACACACACACACACACACACACACACACACACACACATACACACACACACACACACACACACACACACATATATATATATATATGAATTAGGTGGTGTGTAAGGTACTCATGTGACAAATAGATTATGTCATATAATTAAATTAATTTTTCTCCATCGCTTATTTAAAAAAAAACTCAAACTAAAAAGTTTCATATTTTTACGAAAATATGCAAACGACGTAGAATTTTTACAAACCATTCATAAAAATGTTGCGATTTTATTTTATTTATGCTATATATTTCATTCTTAATACAGTTTAGCATACAGCATGAAATTTATAATCCGTACATGGCTTCGTCATCCCTACAATAGCAAAATGCTTGCATAAACAAATAACTATTGCTAAACTTTAATATTTTTACGAAAATTCTTGAAACTTTTGCAATATTTCTTGCTAGTTTCTTTAGTACTTAGTTCTTTCCTTTATTCTTCCTTAAGAGTGGACGACAAACACTACGAACGAGCGTTAATGACAAACAAATGTTTATTAAAATGCTATTCGTAATAAATAGTTTGAGAGTTTCAGAAAGAATAACGATACCGTTAGTTTCAAAGTTGGCGTAACATTTTATCACCAGAGTATGGCACTGATGAAGATTCAAAATCAAATAATCATGATCTCTGGTGTTTTTACTCTGATCGTTAACACTACGTTTAATAAGTAGAAACATTAACATGGCATCTTTTAAATCAAAAACTTTGAAGTATTCGGAAACAAATAATCGATGACAAATGCTAGTAAACACACAGTTAAGGCATTTTAAAGTTGATACACGGAAATATTTGTTGAAAGAAGTAATAAAAAAATATTATCAATCATATTTTATATTTTTGAAGCAGTTATTTTTCATTTTTTCGGCAAGTCAAAGGTCCGTTTCCTTGGTAAGCGCTTGGAGTTTTGTACGTACCACATACTCTGTCCCAAAATGTAAAATACTGTCCGTAGTTGTAATTGTAAAAAAGATGGTGATCTGTGTGATGTGCTGCCCCATTGATGACATCTTGAAGTAGCACAGGAATTCTGTAATCTCCGTCGTGTATTGAAACTGACCAGATGTTGACCAGTATGTAAAGGATCAGGTAAGTGAATTTATGCATAGGAAATAAAAACACGTAGATGTGGTAAGGCAGACTTTGTGAAAATCCGTCAATAGGATGAAAAGAGTGGCTTGCAAATGGGGTTGTGACTTTCCACTTGTGGTGTGGCTTGTGAATAGTGGAATATATTAATGGGTGATGAAGATACTTATGAATAAAATAAATGAGACAGTCTGTAAACAAAATGAACATTATTGATGAGAAGACTATCGCCATTGCACCTGAATAATGTAAAATATCGAGTGAACGATTATCATACAATAGTATTTCAAGACGGTTTAAAAAATAGTCCCACGCTCAATTTTGCTTAAAGAGAAATCGTTTTGCTCAAAAATTTTAGTAGACATAATTGAATAAACTTGAAGATTTAATAAGATTTGAAATATTGATGAGACTTTGCAAAAATGAACAAGAATTAAAACTTAAATCTAATTAATATTGCCAAATATATGAAAAAAATGCCAAATTAAAAAAAGTAGTTATTGATAGTTATTGTACAGTTTTAAAAAATATAGACTATATGTAATATAGACTGATAAACGAAATAAAAACGTTATAAAGTCCTAAAAACAATTAATAAAATTTAGTGAATATCTGTTAAATAATTATAAATTAACATATAAATATATACCGAATTTTGAATCTTCTATGGAGTCATATAACTTTGAATGACCTCTCACCTCCAACAGGAACACCACAGCTGATAAGAACCCCATGACTGGTAAGGATTTGAATGTGCAGCACATTTCCAACCATGGCTGGTTCTAAAAAATTTGATTTTTAAACGATGAAATTACTAAGAATGAACTTTTTTTTTCTCGTTTATCTAGACATTTATAAATAACGTTAAAATGAACCGTGATAATCAGAAAAATCAAAATAAATCATGATAATAACGAGTCATAATTCAAACCGACATTTTTAAACAAATATCTATCAATAAAAAAATATTTTTTTCATGAATGTAACGGACAAGAAGAGAAGAGGCATTTATACTTTTAAGGTGAGCGGATGCCGTAGAAGATCTTTGTTAAAAATGAAAATGTAACTGAAGGACCCGACAATCAGGTAGAGTAAGTACCCTCCACACGTTGCGATTAAGTTTAATGAAATAAACTGTCTCAACCAATAATCTTCCAACCACTTTTCTCCATAAATATAGGGCGTGAAAAAATAGTCGTCTGTCAGTTTCAGTACAACATCCATATTTTTATATTTCTGCGGCAAATGCCAGAGAACAAAAAATTATTTTATTTATAAAAACCGATGAATTTAAATGAAGATATTTTAAAAGGAATAAATAAAATAGTATTGTCTTGCAATTAATTATTATTATCAACAAAAGCAACTAATTAGTAAACTCACAAGAAAGGCTTTCCTAGCTAACATAAATATAATGATACAATTTATTAATAAAAGCCATTATGTCGAATGCAAGGCGCTAATTGTTATACTAACGTAATCTATAAAGTATAAAAATTGCTCAATGAACAAACAAAGCCCCAACATAAAGCTTATTAAAAATTATAATAATTACTAGCATAAAGGTTCAACTCTGTAGATGTTGCGCAATGTAAACATCGAATGATCACGTGAGACGCGAATATGATTGGCTGTCTGAAACACTAATTGTAGTGTTTCTATGTAATGCATGCACGATGAACGAAGCACTATCTCCGTCGTTATATAAGTGCACGAGTACTAAAGAATTTTTTTGTGGTTTTAGTGCTTTTGTTTTTGTGGGCGAGTTTTTGAATAAATTTGATTGAATATCATTTTCACAAATTCTTTAAAATTCAATAAGATCCTGTTAGAAACCTGGATTGTGACTATGGAAAATTTATTGTGGCGTTATTTTATTTTTATAGAAAACGTTGAAGTTGAAATAAATCACTAAGTTTTTTCAGTAGCTGTAAGCTAATGTTATATATATATATATATATATATATATATATATATTATATATAATATATATATAATACTATAATATATAAATGAATTGTGTGGATATGTAAGTTTTAGCGTAATGTTTAAAAAATTAATTTTTTAAATTTTGCATTTGTTGAAATTACATGATAAAGAAAAGAATTTTAACGTCCATTTAATAAACAAATTAAATTAATTTACGTAAAATGAAAAAAAGATGTCTTTAGTAAAAAGCTACACCAGTATATGGGTAATGAATACTTTTCAAATACTTAGTCAAGTTCCAATGTTTAAATAGTATTTAAATACGAAATGCTGCTGGTAGTATTTGAACACTGTCTACGAGTAATTAAAAAATATTTTAAATACCATGCAGTTTTCATTTGATACAATTTATGCAGTTAAAAAAAGAATTTATATGCTTAATAAACGAATCCTACATTTACGAAACTTGTCATCTTTATTATTTTGTATACAGATATTACATCGCAGTAACTTCCATAAGGGTTTACCCTACAAATGTAACAGACATTGATATTAAAATTCACCAAAAATGTTTAACTTTAAGGAGCAGTAATGTTTCAAACAGATCATCAAAAAACGAATACGATGAATAGTTAGAATAAGAGCACCTGAATGAACGACGTTCAATTGGGGCTTTGGAAGGCAAAGCTGTTTTACACTTGAAAGGCTATTTAATTTTCAAGTGTATGTCAAATTTTCAAATCATCGTCATTAACATATTATAAATGTTGTTGCGATTGTTTAGTAGATAGATAATATGAGAAAGCGAAGTCATAAATGTGATTTATGTAGATACTTGGATTAGTCTATTGTTTCTATTACTGTGGGTATTCAAATAAACGTTCAACAAAGTTTGTGTTGAAGCAATTGTGTTCATCTATCGGAAATCTTGAACCTACAAAATAACCAACACTTGACGATCGTTGGAAGCTACAACACTGGTGTTGAAAATATAGAAATCATTGAAGTTATAACATCGGTGTTGGTAGTTACGAGAGTCAATGGTTATAACAATAACATAACAAAGATTTTTATAGTCACCCAAGTCTGTGACAGGACCACTCGGAATACTTTTAATATCTTATTTTTGGCAAGTTTGCTTTAAAATTAGTAGTTTCTGTGCATAGTATTTTATTTCCCAGTTTGTTCCACTTGTTGACAACTCTGTAGCTGAAAAATTTTTGCTTTATCGATCCCGAACTTTTTTAAAGATCTTATATTTGTGCCCCTTTGTTTTATTATTCATTCTAAGTTCAAAAATTTTTACTGATTCCAAATTCTTTTTCATAGTGATAGTTTTGTATGCCTGAATCAAGTCTCTTCTTGTTCTTTTTTTTCTAATGTTGTCAATCCACAAGCTTTTAATCTGTATTCATATGGCATATCGCGACACTCTTTTGTCATTCTCGTTATCCTCCATTGTCATTCTCATTACCCTTCTTTGTCATTCTCGTTACCCTTCTTTGTCATTCTCGTTACCCTCCTTTGAACATGTATGTAAATGTAAACGCCCATATGTAAATTCAGTCTTATATATTTTGCCTCGTCATGTCCGCTCTAAATCTTTCCATTAAACGTCATCAAATTCTTTCAATAATCTAACAAGTTCAAATTTGACTACATATTTGCGGTTTTTAACGTACAGTTCTTTTTGGGAGGGCAATGTAGTTGTACTTAGCGAGTTGTACTTATTCTATTTTTATTCTTACACTGACCAATTACAAAATCTTTTATTTATATTCCTAATTTACTTATCAGTTACTATTACGCAAACTACCCACAAGGACCAGGTGTATGACGGACGCAATGCACGCGTATGGTGAAACAGAACAAATAGGTGATTACCTTAAAAATTAATTAAAAATATATCTGCTACTGGTTTATCAAATTTTTGTTGAAAATTTGTGTTAAAAATTGTATAAATGAAATCAAAAAAATAACTCAAAAATTCTACTTTCTGAGTTATACCCGTTCACACATAGTCACCATTCACTCATCCAATGGCAAAATGATGCAGAAAGCGCTTCAGACAGAACGACGTTGTACGGCGTGCTTCCATTCGCACGCACTACTATAGCATATGTTGAAAAAGCTGAATGGTCCTATTAATAAACCATGTTGAAAAAAACCATAGGATTCATGTTCTAGACCTGTTGCATACATACGCCTGAAGCTGTCACTGTGTCTCATACTAGTTACAAGTATCATATTTATTATGATGTAGCCTATATTACAATATATATATTCATACAGATTCATATATTACATGCATGCATATGGAACATATAAAATTTCTAACAGTTGTTTACGCCATTTTCAATGTCAATGCCATCTCTTAAAGCCGTGTTATCGCTCAACCAATTACGATCGGAGGGTTGCTTACATATCCAATGTGAGCATCATCATGAGTCTCACCGTTGTAATGTTGCTATTAATTTTTTCTTAATTAGTTTTTAAGGTCTTAAAAGGCATCACACATACGCAGGAAGTTGAACCCGGCCACTGCATCCGATTAGGTGATTACTCGAAACAGTGTTTGTTATCAAAAATGTATGTGTATATAATGTGTGTACTTATGTAGCATTGTATGATTATTTCCCAAATAATTTTTAAACGCATGGATTTATTTTTCACTTGTTCATTCAGTCATTCGTTTGGCAATCATCTAT
>NW_008704216.1:3058158-3060193 GCF_000326865.2 Helobdella robusta | reverse complement strand
TAAATTGTACTTAATAACTGCTCTGATAACACGCATATAAATATAATTACAATGTATGTATGTATGTATGTATGTATGTATGTATGTATGTATGTATGTATGTATGTATGTATGTATGTATGTATGTATGTATGTATGTATGTAAGTATGTATGTAAGTATATATATATATATGCATGCATGTATGAGTGTGTATGTTTGTATACATGTGTGTGTGTATGTATGTATGTATGCTTGTTTGTTTGTTTGTATTGGAATGGTTATAAGTAATGATTTGACCATACAGGTTTCTAATGGAGGTAACTGAATTGCAGCTTGGTTGTTGTTGGTGGTGTTGGTGGTGGTCTGCTGGAGTCAGTCAACCCAGCAACAACAGTTGCAGAAACTAACGAAAGATTGTTTTTGTAACAACATTAATAACAAATAACATAACGTTACTGTGTTAACAGATCAAAATATTAATAATAATAATAATAATAATTAATAATAATAATAATAATAATAATAATGATAATAATAATAATGAAGAGGAAGAGAAAGAACAAGAAGAAAAAGAAAGTGATGATTAGGAGGATGATGATGATGAAGATAATAAAGATGATGATGGTGATGGTTTTACCATTATCGCATCATCAGGCTCACCACTATGATATATTATAAAGCTATAACTATTTGTCGTGTCTGAATTGATGAATGAATGAATGAATAAATGTATTATTATATTTATGAATAAATGAATGAATGAATGATTGATTGACTGATTGATTGATTGATTGATTGATTGATTGATTGATTGATTGATTGATTCATTCATTCATTCATTCATTCATTCATTCATTCATTCATTCATTCATTCATTGAAGAAATGAATTGAATGAATGAACGTATAAGTGAACGAAGAAATGAATGAATGAACGAACGAATGAACAAATGAATGAGCGGATGAATGAAGGAACAAAAGGTTTGTTACATAACATGAAGGCTTGTTAGCATTAGCAGCAGCACTTCTGGCTGCTTGTATCATCGAGTGCTCCACGCGTGGTTTATTGGTGTTGATAAATGTTATAACAATAATAATAATAATAATAATAATTATTATTATTATTATTATAATAATAACAATAATTGATAGTAATTTATTGTAATAATATTATCTATAATAATAATAATTAGTAGTAATAATATGACTCGTAATCAGGATAATAATAATATTGTTATTATCATTAATACTATTGTTACATTAATAATAATTATTTGTATTATTTATTATTATTATTTATTATTATCATTATTATTATTATTATTATTTATTACTTCCAGTCAGCCATATAACCATTACAATGGTTTCCGCAATGGTAATACGAAGCAGCGATGATAATGTCGTGAAGTGAAGACTTGATCACGCTTGTATGTATGTTCATTATTCATTATCTATCTATCTATTTATTATTATTATTATTCTTATTATTGTTATTGTTATTATTGTTATTAATGTTATTGTTTACATCGCTGAGTTCTTCCTCTTAGCTTTTCATTAATAGGAGTAAATTTTTTCAAATTTTTTTTCGCCGGGAAACACAACAGCACTTCGTTCGTCGTTCTGAGCTCTAAAGATCTGTGCATAAATCAACTGTTGCATATGCAATATATATCTAAGTATAATTTACAAATTATATATATATTATATATAACTAAATATAATTTACAAGTTATATATATATTATATATATCTAAATATCATTTACAAATTATATATATATTATATATATCTAAATATCATTTACAAATTATATATATATATTATATATCTATACTTATACATGAACATAATAATGTGTACATGTGTGTATGTAGATGTGTGTGTCTGTGTATATGTGTGCGTGTGTGTGTGCGTGCGCGTGTATGTATATGTGTATGTATATTTGTGCGTGTGTGCGTGCGTGTGTTTGTGTGTGTGTGTGTGCGTGCGAACGTGCGTGTGTGTACTATGAGTGAATATATAAGGAATGTATGGATGTATGGAAGCATGTATGTAT
>NW_008704216.1:3048170-3057998 GCF_000326865.2 Helobdella robusta | reverse complement strand
GTCTGCATGTTTGTTTTTGTTTGTATGTTTGGTTAGAAAGCTTCTTTGTGAACTTGTTTGTGTTTGCTCGTTTCCATGTTTGTACGCATGCACGTTTTCATGTTTGCAAGTTTGTACCATTCATCAACAATTGTTGCTTTTGTATTTATTTTTTATACTATGGATGTTCTTTGTTCTTCATTTTTTATTTTTTTGCTAAGTTGTTCCTGTTTCGATGTTTGTCTCTGCTGCGTTTGTTCGTTTGTTCGTTCGTGGTTCTTGTCTATTTTTTCATGTTCGCCTGACAAACACTCGCTGAACCTTCGTTTGACCAATAAAACTGAAAACTACGAATACAAATTTAACGCTGAATGGAATTAACTTTAAGAGTTCGTCTATTCATTTATTCTATATATTAGTATTGGACGAAAGTTAACAGATGAGGATTGGGCTGCAGTGGTTTAACGAGTAAGAGAGAGGGAGAAAGAAAGAGAGAAAGAGAGGGAGATAACTGTATATGTTTTAATGAAACTGAGTGATAATTTCTTTCTTACAATAATGAACTGATCCTGATGCTTCCACGTTATCATTATCATCGCCGTCATCACTGCTCTTGTAAGGAACACCTCTCCTTTGTGGCTGGTGTGGCCACCATCGCCGACACACGTGTGGTGGCGGTCAAAAATTAGAAAACAATTATAAGAACAAAAAACTTATTGGTGGGTGAGTGGTGAGGAACATGAAGAGGATGGCGTTTGTTAGGAAGATATAATCGCTAGAAAAGAACGGACAAACGCGAAAAGAGAGTGAAGTATCTCTGCTCTTGTTGAATTCGTCTTGGAAAGTGGAATAAATATCAACAATAAATATCAAACATTAACAATCTCTTTATAATTCTAACCTTCATCTGAGTCTATTTTGTGTGTAAATTATTTTACACACAATTATTTTATTTTATAGTAAATTTATTTTCTAATGTCATTTAGCATCTTTATGTACATTGTTTGCCGCCGGTAGGCTAGTACCCAAATGTTCTCGCGCTTATGATCATATCTCTATGTTATGATATGTTACGTTACGTTGCATAATGGTACGTTATATTATGTTACAAATTGTATAATACAAACAATAAAATGCTATTAATAATTTCTCATTACCATCCGTATATTATTGCAATCCATGAATCCATATATACCTACCGAAAGACTCGAGAGAGCTATACACTGATCAATGCCTTACTGTTATTGGGACTCCAGCTAAGAAAGGGTGAGACGTGGAAAAAAATGCATTGGATGTAATGAGTAAGAAGATAACATCATCATCGTCATCAGCATCATCGTCATCATCATTATCATTATCATCATAATCATCATTATCATCATCAGTATCATTATCACCATTATCATTATCACCATTATCATTATCACCATTATCATTATCATCATTATCATTATCATCATCATCGTCATCAACATCATCGTCATCATCATTATCATTATCATCATCATCACCACCACCACCATCATCCTCATCATCATCATCACTAACATCGTCGTTATCAACAACATCGTCATCATTACGAACATCATTATCATCATCATCATCATCATCAATAGCAACATCATTATCAACATAGCTAACAACAACAACATCATCAACATGAATTAAAAGTTTATTATTGCGTTATCAGGAATAACTTTCATAATTTTTTTCTATCACAAATGCCTACCAATCATCATGAACAACAACAATTTCACCANGCTTTTTTAAAACCATCATCATCACCACCACCACCATCATCATCACCACCACCATCATCATCCTTACCCACCTCATTACATCTTAATTACTATCATCATCATCACCATCATCAGAAGCAGCATCCGTAGTAAGTGGATCAATTTATTTGCAGTTGCTTACGTAAACAACTTTAAAAAATTAAAGTCAAGCGCTACAAAAATTTTCAACAACACTTATTAAGTAAACGCATTTGAAGGAGAAACAAAGGAAGAATTAAAAAGAGGATGAATGAATGATGGAAGAAATTTACATCTGTTGGAAAAAATGGATGGATGGATGGATGGATGAATAGATAGATAGATGAGTAGGTAGATAGATGGGTGGACAAATAAGTCAATAAATGGATAGATGGAAAATTTGATGGAAAGTTGAATGGATGTGAGTAATGGAAAAAGACGGAAATAAATATTTCTAAATAATACAGAAGTAAATAATATAAACAACTGCTGAAAATAAAAAAAATTTGTTAAGATTGAAATAAAAGTAAGGCGGAGGAGGAGAGAGAAAGAGAGAAAAAGAGAAAAAGAAAGAGAGAGAGAATGAAGAGAGAGAGAGAGAGAGAGAGAGAGAGAGAGAGAGAGAGAGAGATGAACCAAGGTGTTAAAGAAAGGAAAGGGAATAAAGTGGAATTTATAAAAAAAAGTTATTTGAGAAAACAAGAGAGAGAGAGAGAGAGAGAGAGAGAGAGAGAGAGAGAGAGAGAAAGAGAAATAAAGAAAGAGAGAGAGAGAAAATAAAAACACAGAATGAAATAAAATGATGCGAAAGAATATTCAGATTAATTGATAAAAGTTGCAATGAGTGCACTGCAATGCGATACCCCTGCCGACAGTATAACTCGATACGAATGCCAAACATCTAACTAATTTCAACTTCTTTATTCACTGTTATTAATCAAATGTATTATATTATTATTATTATTATTACTGTTATCATTATTATCATTAATATTGTTGTTGTTACTATTGTTGTTGTTGCTATTATTATTATTTACACATTCAGCCGGCATTATAGTTGTTCTGGTTCACGTTGTTGTTGTTGTTGTGCGCGACCTCTTGTTGTTTGTGTTATTATTTTAATTATTTTTCCTGCTAAAGATATGATTATATATATATATATATATATATATATATATATGGTTATATATGTATATGTACATTTATACATTATATTTATACATATATATCTATATTAGAATATATATATATAATACTGAAAGGTGGGCCCGTAAGACAGGGGTGGGTAGTCAGGAGGGTAGTTTGGCATGGGCCTGCATGTTTAAGGGCCCTCAAAAACGAAGTTTGAAGACCCTCTCAAAAATCTTGATAATATTTTTTTGGCTCGTCAGACGATTTTTGACTCTGGTTGAATGGATGGAGTGTTGAAATGTTACTGGGCCTCTGGTTGGCTCTCGTGTGGCAGTAGTTAGTTACAGGGTCCTCGTATAAAATTACGTGCTGTATAACATTTACGTTGTGTTTTGTTTATTGTGAACGAGCTATCATCTATCGTCTCATCATTCATTTGTGAATATTTTCACGGCTGTATGGATTATTATTTCATTGTTGTAATTTTGTTACAATAAATAATAATATTATAAACAATAATAATTATAATAACAGTAAAAATAATAATGACAATGACATCAACAACAACAACTGCAGCAGCAACAATAATAATTGTAACATAATGACAATTACTTTAATATGATTATTATTATATAAGTATAATAAATATTGTTATGGTAGTAATAAGAGGGAAGGTGATGATGGATGGATGGATGGATGGATGGATGGATGGATGGATGGATGGATGGATGGAAAGTTTAGAAACATCTCTTTACGACAATTCACGTTGAAAAATTTAATTACCATAACGCCGTTTATGTCTTGTTTACATTAATATTTTCCACCCAACCATCATCGTCGTCATCATCACATCAGCGCTGTCATCATCATCATCACCATCATCATCACTTTTCTCACCTCATCACCATCATCATCACCTTCTTCACCTCATCACCATCATCATCACTATCATCACCCACCTCACTTCATCATAATCACTATCATTATCATCATCATCACCACCACCTCACCTCATCATCATCATGAACACACCAGCCTCTCCATCCAATTTTTAATGAAATATTTACCACCAACGATGCTTAAATAATTAAACAAAGTTGTCAAGGAGATGATGATGGTGGTGATGATGGTGGTGGTAGAGATGCTGATGGTGGTGGTGATGATGTTGGTGGTGGGGATGCAGATAATGGTGGTGATGATGATGGTAGTGGTGATGATGTTGTCGGTGATGATGTTGTCGGTGATGATGTTACTGTTGATGACGATGACGATGATGCTGATGGTGATGATGACGACGATGATGATTGTGGAAATGTTGATGATGATTATGTAATAATCAAATGATATCGTGGAAGTATTTACAGTGGTAGTGATTAAAAAGTTAATTATTTACATCATACCCACACACATACATACATACATACATACATACATACATACATACATACATACATACATACATACATACATACATACATACATACATACATACATACATACATACATACATACATACATACATACATACATACATACATACATACATACATACAAATGTTTCATGTTCTAGGTAAAATTATCGACAATTTAAAAAATTATTTCAGCGGGTTCAGGATGCGATTTACCCCGAGCGACTTCACTACGGAATGGATCGATTTAAAAGTTAGGAATGGCTGTTCTATTTCACCAACCCTGTTTGTTTTGGCAATGCAAGTCATGTTGGATGCTGCAAGCGGGTACATGATTAACTTGGATGGAGAAGTTTGTATGTCATCGATGAAAGCATTTATGGCCGACACTACTGTGTTGATAAACTCAGCACGAAACTGTAAAAAATTTTTGCGGACGCTAGCTGAGTTGATGGAGTGGAGCGAAATGAAGTTCAAGCTGGAAAAATCACGAAGCCTCTTGCTGACAAGAGGTAAACATGATGAGCATGTCACTTTTACAATTTCCGGTCAAATGATTCCAACTCTGCTTCAAAAGTCAGTCAAAAGTTTGGGCAGATGATACCACTCATCTTTGAAATATTCAGAAAAAAGGGGAGAACTGCTGAACTTGCCTAAGCATTACTTGGAGACCGAGGACAGCTAGAATTTGTGTGGTAAGTTTAAAGTCTGGTTGACGCAGTTTGCAGTGAATCCAAAACTACTGTGGCCATTGTCAGTGTATGAATTCAACCTGAACACGTTATACGAGAAAATGGCTTGGTCTGTTTGCGGGTTTGACTTCACTTGCTTTTTATAGTCGAAAGACAGTTTTGAAACTACTTTTCAAGTTGGTAGTTGATAAATTCAAATGCGCTAAAATAAGATGTCAATGGGTGCTTGACAACTCGGCAGACCAATGTGAAACCCAGGTTGCACATTGGTCTGCCGAGGAAAAAATGGAAAGGTCACGAGACACTCGCACGTGCTGTCGTCATGTCAGTATGCTCTAGGCCACGGTCGGTGTGCATGGCACCACAACAAAGTTTTGAAAAGCAAATTAGAAGCGGTCTGTTTTGCTTGCAATGACGCCAAATCTCAGCGTGCGGGAAACTCGAAGGTGTATTTCAAAAGAGGGACAAAACAGAGTCGTCAAACATGACCGAGTGAATGTTGGCATCTGAAAAACGTCAACAATTGAGTAGTGTACGCTGGTTTGAAAGAAAAACAAAATTTTCCAACGTACATCAAAGAAACAGACATGAGATCGGACATGGTGGTGGCATCTGAGAATACAAATTCAGTTATCGTCATTGAACCACCTGAGTCGTGCGAAGTCAGTAGTCACGACGTAAAAACTGCAAAGTACGAACAACTGATTCAAAATTTAAACAAAAAGGGTTACAAAACCAGGAGGAACAGTGGAAGTGTCGATGTTAACACTTTTCAAGGAGCTGGGACTGTCGGGTAGGAAGCATACAGCATGCCTGAAAAAATTATTAGTAGCGCAGAGCAAGCTTCGTATCGGTTGTGGCTGAATAGAAATAAAAAGGAGTGTTGGCTAAATTAGCAAGCTTTTTTATGGGAATATATAGCTATTTTGGTATAAATAGCAGATCGACACAGCTGAAAAATCAACAGTCATCGAGAAGCGTTCGAGTGATCAACGAACATGGCCCGGTTCCCCGAGAATGTAAGGAGGTTGTTCAGGGCCGAAACATTTGTCGACGGGGTTCCTCCTCTGAGGACTTCTCGATGATTTGGCTCAACGGAGTTCTCACATAAATACACACATACATGTATAAACACACACGGACGGATCCAAAACTACAAAATCATACAGAAGCGCGTGCATATAGACACACAGAGACACACACAGACACGCACACACTCGTAAACTCAAGTACGTGAAATGTTTGTTTTTATTAATTGTTCCCACAGACGGCAAACTACTTGCAATAAAGCACATTTATATCAATGCACACACAAACAAGAACACGTACACGTAAAGACACACACATGTATGAAGCACAATCACGCACAAACACACGCACACATATTCAAACATAATTCACTCACGCATACACAAATTACATCACAAATACAAATAATATTGAAAAGTGATGTACACATACACGAACATAAACACAATAAACATACATAAAAGCGTACGTAGAGATATAATTACAAGAACCATGGAATATAAACAGACATACATGTCGAATGTAGCACGTTCAAACATTAACACATACACTACAGTCACGAACATATATATTCATAAACTCAAACACATACGTTCAATCAAATACACATGTATATACATACATTCATACATGCATACATACATTCATACATGCATACATACACATACGTACATATACAAAAGTACACACACACACGCATACATAAACAAACAGAGACGTGTTGGTACGTACGTACGATATAGAACCAGTCGAAATATGATATGATGTTAATTTCTTTTTGTTAAATAAATAAATAAATAAAATTATTAATGCGCCAGGCGATTGTCTATCATTCCATTTTGTTTGGGTGATAATGATGTTGGTAGAGATGAGAATGGTGGTGATGATGATGCTAAAGATGATGAAGAGGAAGATGATTGGATGATGTTAATGATGACGTATGTAATGATGATGGCGAGGAATATGTTGTTGATGACGGTGACGATGATAGGTGATAATGAATGCTTGATTGTAATGATAGCAGCTGGAATGATAGCGATGATGATGATTAAAGAAGATTGTGATGGTGCAATTTATGATTGCGATGATGTTGACGACTCCGATAGTGAAGATGATGGCGAAGATGATGATGGTCTGTTGATGATGATGACGATGAAGATGATGATGACGACGATGAGGACGACGATGATGATGACGATGGTGGCAATGATAACAATGACGATGGCGGTGATGATGAAAATGATAAACAAACAATCGTGACCATCTGCGTGTACATGCAAGCCTACTTACTACAAGCTGTCCAGGCCACACAAGTAACAAAGTATCAAAAAGTACACACACATACCAGTACAAAAGTACTTGAATGCAAACATGTACAATTTAAGTACAAACAATCTGCATCAATTCAATCAAACATACATAAATCTATACGTACATTTATAGGTATTGCCACAGACATGCATACCAAAGAACATACACTCTACACATACAAACATATGTACAACATAGAAAAATACACACAACACATACAAACTCATTCAAACACATACAAAGATCTGCTTGCTGCTAATATACAAATGAATATGCCTTTGTATTTCCGATACACGCAATATATATGTGTGTGCACGTACGTGTGAGTATGTGTGTGATCATAGTTGAGGGCATAGCATAAAAACATTCACCAACATTTCCAAACAACACACAACAAAACCTCACACATACACGCATGCAAGATAGTTGTTTACACACTTGAACACACACAAAGATAAGTACAGACCGACAAACAGATAGGCACATATCTGTATAATGGCAAACCAGAGAAATGATGTGTATCAATAAGAATACATTACACATTCACATACAGAATTAAAAGTATCCTGAAACAAATTAGATACAAGCGATACACACACGCACACACACACACACACACACACACACTGACACACACGCACAGATGCATGCGCACGCACAAACAAACAAACTTAGGATCAGACCGAAGATTAAGTTTCAATTATAACTGCAAGCCTAATCATAAATTCCTTCACAAACTAATCATAAAATAAGAGATAAGGATGCAAAAAGTGAGAGTTTGTGTGTGTGTGCGTGTGTTTATGAGTGTGCATGTGTTTTTATTTGTGTGCGTGCGTGTGTGTGTGTGTGTGTGTGTGCGTGTGTTTATGAGTCTGCATGTGTTTTTATTTGTGTGTGTGCGTGCGTGTGTGTGTGTGTTTGTATGTTGGTGTACAAGTGTGCGTATGCATATGTCATTAATTATTTTTTGTAGTTCTATATTAGTAGTATTTTATAAATATTTGGTCATACTGTCGCAATTATGCAATGTCGATAATTAGTAACACTAAGAAAATTTTAAATGAAATAGTTGCTGTTGGTTTGTTTTAAATGTTTGGTCTTCTTATCTGTGTTAACTTCATTGCTCCCAATAAAAGCGCCTCTATCGGCATTCCAAACTTTTCATCATTACAAAAAATGCCTTCTTCATTTTGCGTAGCTGTGGAAGTTTGCCACATTCCTCCTTGCTACAACATCCGGATTGAACTGCGATGTGGAAAGCAAAGAACATCACTATCAGCCATCAATTATGTTTAGTTTGCTCTGATATATAAAATTATAAACAGAGGCAGATACGCTTTATTAATTCATTATTATTTAATAGCAATTAAAATTTGTACTCACACCACATCCCTGTCACGCATACACATCTGTACGCACATTCAAACGGGGCATCGTACGCGCTGGCCGTGCAACAAATTTCGATTTATTTGAAATCGACTTTATTTTAAGTTGTTCATCGCTATCCACTGTTCAAGCTCATTTTTGTGAACTACTGAATTCTCATCTGCAACATTTTCATCATTTCTTTCCAAAGTCAAAGCCACAACAGCAGGATGGATTCATCTGCTTCCATCCAGTTTGTAGTTGTTATAAATATCGAAATCATCATGATTATCTTAATCACAATCCCCGCTCTAATCACCATCATCGTTCTATTTCGATAGTTTTTTTCTCAAATTTCAAAATATTTGTCCTCACCATTGTCACCATCATCACCATCACCATTTTCACCATCATCTTTATCATCATCATTATCAGCGTCATCATCATCATCATCTTCTTCTTTTTCCTCATCCTCATTTTGTTTGTTATTAATGCAGCCATTAAAGGGCATCTTAACCAGTACTGGCTGCTCCAAGCAAGCATCCTAGTGACCCGCCATAATTAGATTAACATTATAATTTCCTCGCACGCACGCACACACGCACAGGCATACATCATCCTTCCATCACGCACGCACAACAAACTTATCATGTTCCTTCTTCTTCTTCTTCTTCTTCTTCCTCTTCTTCCTTTTCTTCTTCTTCTTCTTCTTCTTCTTCTTCTTTTTCTTCTTCATTTTTTTCTTCTTTTTCTTCTTCTTCTTCTTCATCTTCTTCTTCTACTTATGATCTTCATACATTTTTACAACTAGTGTTTGTTTCAACCACATAATATATGCAATACATGTATGTATGTATGTATGTATGTATGTATGTATGTATGTATGTATGTATGTATGTATGTATGTATGTATGTATGTATGTATGTATGTATGTATGTATGTATGCGTGTGTGTGTAAGTTGAAGTTTTCAAGTGAATGAAAGTAATGTTTCAATAAATGGTAGTAATCTATGACAGTAGTTTGTTTTGCAGACTGGCTTTTAATTTGTTCTGCCATAAAAGTGCAAGCATATATAAAACACATGCGTGTATGTGCAAATACAACATGTGTATTTGTATTGCACACACACACACACACACACACAAACACAAAG
>NW_008704216.1:3038170-3045670 GCF_000326865.2 Helobdella robusta | reverse complement strand
TATACTGCTAGACAAACAGTTTGCGAATAAGCTGCCACAAGATTGAGAAGATGTTTAATGTTGGTGTAAGATAACCAATGACTTGGTATACAAAACTAACCTGTTAGTCACGTTTTAACATAAGATTCAAAGTTACAAATTTTTGGCTCATTAAATTAAAAATTAGCTCTTGTTGTTGGTGGTAGTGGTGGTGTAATGTTTGTTGATGAAGATGACTGTTGATTCTGTTTTGGTTGTTGTTATTACATCAACAACAACCAGAACAGCTGTTGTTGCTGCTGTGTTGTGCTGTTTCTGTAGTTGAAGTAGTTGCTGTAGTCGCTATTGTAACAGTAGCAGTTGTTGTTGTAGTTGTTGTAATAGTTGTAGTAGTTGTTGTTGTTGTTGCTGTAATAGTTGTTGTTGTAGTAGTTGGTGAAGTTGCCATTGAAGCGTTCTCGCACTTCAACCTGTGAAACATTTTGCATAAAGTTCTAACTACCCTGGCTAACGCCAGCAGTTTTACGAGCCTGGCAACTTAAAACAGCGTCTCCATTAATTTTTCCATAAAATTTTGTTCTCCTTTACAAACAATCTTCAGCTGCACGCGGTGATGTGCCACACCTGCCGATGCTGAAGCCACAGACTTCACCACGTCTGAGGTGGTTCCTCGTCTGAAGTTGACAATAAACTTTATTACCAACTAAACTTTTTCTGGTAAAAAATAAAAAGTTTTTAGTTAACTATTATTTCTGATTGATATTATTTTGCCACCCACATTGACAGTTTGTTGTTGTTTTTTGTTTTTTTGAAAATCAGAATTCTAGCAAAACTGTTACAACAAACGAGACATGGTTACAAAATCGAAAAAGGAATAAATATCGAAAATAAAAAATTGGATTTTTGAGATTAATAGTAACCGTAAGGAGAGAATATTAAACTAAAAATTAATTAATTAGAATAAATAAATGATAAAGTACAGAACTGAACGAGTGACAGTTAATTATTGTGACATATTTTAAGCGTCTCTCGTATGTTGATTGAGTGGTGGCAAAAAATCAAAAATTTTAAAAACATTTACAGAGAACATTTCTTAGACGAGAAAACAGCCACGATGAAATGAACAACAAACCCCCGATAAAATTTAAGCACCATGACTAACAACAAACAATTCTAACATTTAGTGAATAAAAAGCCTCTAAGCAATTGAACAACAACTTCAAAATTACAACAACGACAACATGCGAACGACAACAACCATCAAGCAAAATCTGCAACATTCAAACAGCAACAATGGACCAACAAAAACTTTTAATTTCAAACAACAAGCAACAACATTTACAATTCAAACAACAATGACGACAACAACAACAAATTCAACTTTTTATAACAAGCAGCAACATCCAAGAATGAACCAACAAACAAACAAAAACACTGTAAAAAGAATAAAGAGCAAAAACAATTAAGAGAGTGACATACGGTACGATTATAACGCACGGTTTCGTCTCTATATTATTAAAAGTAAAATTCCTTCAGTTTCCTAAATTAACTGACTCCTTGACCCTGCGCGGACTTGTATGTATATATTTATGTATGTGTGCCTGTATGTACGTATGTAGGTATGTATGTATGTATGTATGTATGTATATATGTATGTATGTATGTATGTATGTATGTATGTATGTATGTATGTATGTATGTATGTATGTATGTATGTATGTATGTATGTATATATATATATGTATGTATGTATGTATGTATGGATGGATGGATGGATGGATGTATGCATGTATGTATGTATGTATGTATGTATGTATGAATGGATGGATGGATGGATGTATGTTTGTTTGTATGTATGTATGTATGTGTGCGTGTGTGAATGTTTGTGTGTATGTGTGTGACAGTTTTTATTTTTGTTTCTGTGATTTTGTCTTTGAGTATTTAAGATGCATGTTTTTCTGTTTTTCTTTGCTCTAAGCATTTTATATTGAGTGTGTGTCTTTGTGTGTGTGGGATGTGTTTGTGTGTGTGGTGTGTGTGTGATGTGTTTGTGTGTGTGGTGTGCGTGCGTGTGGTGTGCGTGTGTGCTAGCTTAGGTGGAGGTCTGTATTACAAATTTAAATAAATTAATGGCAAGAGCAAATTTATGACAGAGCAGGCATCAATGGTTCCACCTTACCGGAGGAAGTTTTGAGTGAACATTCCAAATTATTGTATTACATTCTTTGTTGGATGGAATAATATCATTTTTTGGTGATAAAGAGATTTTGAAAATAGTGAGAAGCTTCACAATGACAACCTCCAAACCTCGAAATTCGACAAAAATGATTCATACACTCGTAGAAACCAACGCAGTTATCCTAAACGGCTTGTTTGAGAACCGCCTGTGAATAAATTTTTTATTAAGCTAGAAATGTACTCCAATGTGTGAAGCACTAATCAATTTCTGTTGTTCTGTCACTTCTTTTACTGAGAATTAACAAATAAAATTTCATGTATGGGTGATTGGTCAAATTAAAATAAAATGCAAAGCTCAAAGACACATTAGTACAGCTGTTAAGTTGACAGTCATTTGATAAGTAATCATGCCAGAATGTTAAAAATGGCCAAATTGACATGATTGCATAACGTGAAACAATTATCGTTAATTTTCTTTTTGACACGCAAAATCCACCGTCAGATTATAAAATGTCTTTCAAACACTAGCAGGAGGAGGCAAATGAAGAAGAGGTCTTTTTCAAGTCATGCATGCTTGCCCCAAATTTCGCCCAAAATCTTGCCCCAAATTTTGTTTAACGTGACAGTACAGCTTGAGTAGAATTCTATTTTCAACCAGCTTGCAAATTTTTATAAAAAAAAGTTTCATTATAACGAAAAGCAAATAAAATAGCCCTTGTATTTTGCGTGAGTCCGTTTGATCTGGTTGGTCTGTTTGGTTTGGTTTGTCTGATTGGCAAGAAATAAAAATTTTTTATGTATCTATCCGTGCAGTCATGGAATAATCTGAAATTTTGAATTGTGTGTAGATGAGGATCGTGAGTGATTTTGAGTTGTTGGAGCAGAAATGAGCTTTAAAAATAGTCGGACACCACATCTGAGACATTTCCCGATGTCTTGAAAACCACAATGACCATTGGTCAAACGCGATCTTGCCATTTTTATGGAAGGATTTAATAGAATTTTAAGGTTAAAAATTTTTAAATTGCATTTGAATTATGAATGAAAGAATATGACAAATTCGAAGTGAATTCAAATGTGAAAATAGAAGTAACGCAAGTTGCGTACGTGGAATTACGTTCGTATGTATCAATAGTAGTGGCGCGGTAACATCGTCAGAAATACCCGGCTCTATTTTGCTTGTTTCAAGTGTCATATTAAATTTAGTGTTTTTATAACATAAATTTGCCAAACTTTACCATAAATTATTTTTTTATAAATTATGGTTTCAAATTGTTAGAAAACAATTTTTAATTTAAAATTTATAAAAAAAAGACTTTTAAAATGTAACACTGATTCCAGTGGAAATAATTAATGATGGTGCGACCCAATTTTGGTGAAGCATGAAAATGAAAGGCTCACATGCCCAGGCGTGTAATCATTAATTATTCCATATGAAATGCTTGCCTAAGAAGACGAAAGGAGTAATTTTAAAGTGGAAAGGAATGAGTGAAAAATGTTGATTTTGTGTCAGTTCATCTAAACGCTACTAAATATTTCATTATTTTATTTTATTTTTTATGAATATTTTATTATTGTAAATATAGGACTTTATTTTTATAACAACTGATTGTTGTTGCTGCTTTTTGTTAATACCAGTAAATGTTTACATTTATAATCTTTTACTCATGTACTCATATGTACTACTCACTCATACACTTTTATGTACGCATACGTCAAAAGACTCACAAAATTGATGCCTAATAGTAATTGAAAATCTCATGACATGGCATGCATGCGTTTGTATGTATGTGTGTATGTACTTGTATGTGTTTGTATGTATTTGTATGTTTGTATATATTTGTATGTATGTATGTGTGTATTTGCAATGTACATATGTATTGGTATGTATATATGTATATGTATGTGTATGTATGTATTTGTATGTATGTATATATTTGTATGTATGTATGTATTTGGATGCATGCATGTATATGTTTGTATTTATATGTGGTCATGTGGATGAGGTCGACTTAGTTGAAGTCATTAGTTGTACGTTCGAGACATAGGCATCAATGTTTGTGTTTATGATGTTTGTAACAATCTTTATGATGTTTACGATGTTTCGTAGTGGAGCTGTGTGTATTTGAGGAGTGTGCTATGGCGTGACTTAAATAGAGCTGATTGATATGATTATACACGTGAGTACATTTTGTATGCAAGATTGAAGACAGTGTGCTTGTGGGAAGGCAACTTAACACGTCCCGGTGTTTTACGTTGCAATGCAATCCAAACCACGTGATTACTGTCAAGGATTTAAATGATGATGATGATGATGATGATGATGATAATGATGATAATAATAATAAGAAGAAGAGTGATAGCTATATATTTTTCATCCAACAAAAAAAAACTTGAATTATTTCAATAGGCAGACAGCAGAAGTTAAAAACAATGCTTTAATACTGCAAAACAAAGCAGTTGTAGAATTTATTTTGGAATCTGTTTGCATTAGAACTCGGTCTCCCTCGATCGTTACAACATCTCACAACTTCATTAAGCTGACTCGAGCATCTCTGCAAACAAATCGCTATTCAGCCAAATAACTCATCCCTCATATTAATACATTCAAGGGTATTTATTCATCTTTTCATTCACAATTTCATTAGTTCTCTTATTCATTCATCCATCCATTTTTTCATTCATTCATCAATTCATTCATTCATTTATTTACTCATCTATCATCCATCTATTCATCCATCCATTCATCTATCCATCCATTCAATCCTTTATTTATCCATTCATTCATTTATTCATTCATTCATCTATTCATCAATTAATTTATATGAATATCTTTCAGTCCATAGTACATATCCAACTGAATGTATAATCAAAATACAAGTCTATCTTACACGTACACACGCGCGCACACACACTTACGTACACACACGCACACACTTAAACACACAAAAATGTATTATAACCAATCATTATTAACGGTTCAACGTTATATTTATAAAGACTTTAATACGTATTAAATAACTAAATAACATACAAGCACCTCCAACATTTTTCTTTGTATACCTTATATACACGTGAAGCATATAACACATGTATATACACTATATATATATATATATATATACACTGATTGTATGTATGTATATATGTATGAATGTGTGTGTATATATGCATGTATGCATGTATGTGTGTGTGTGTGTATGTATGTATGTATGCATGTATGTATGTATGTATGCATGCATGTATGTATGTATGCATGTATGTATGTATGTATGCATGTATGTATGTATGCATGTATGTATGTATGTATGTATGTATGTATGTATGTATGTATGTATGTATGTATGTATGTATGTATGAACGGCAAAGTGTGTGTATGTGTGTGTATGTGTGTGTGTGTGTGTGTGCGTGCATGAAGATGGTGATCGAGGAAAGAAAGAATGTAGGTAGAGTTTGCTCCGAGCAGAAGAGCTAATGAAGGTGTTAATGAAGATCGTCACGAGGGTGACGATGCTGGTGATGATAATGATGGTGTGATGATGGTGATGATCACAATGATGATGATGATAATGGTGTGATGACGATGATGATGCGGATGATGCTAGTAATGATGAGGATGATGACAATGGTGATGATGATGATGATGATGGCATGGATGATGATGGCAGTGATGATGACGATGATGAAATATGATGATGATGCTGGTGGTGATAGTGGTGGTTGAGATGGAGATGCTGACGACGACGATTATGCCACTCACGAGAATATAAGATATATATAAGAATATAACGATGATAATAAGCCGTCGAAATATATCGACTAAGCATTATTTCTCCTCCACATGAAAATATAATTTCATCCAAATTATTTTTCATCATCATTTTCATCATCATCACTCCAATCATCATCTCAATGCATCCTCACATCATCACAAGAATACATCATATCATCACATTCATTAATATTGTCATCGGGTGTTTGATATTTTTTGCAAAATTTGTTCAAATTAATAATTACGACATAAAATAATTATTATTATTATATAATTATTTTGCTATTATTATTAATATTTATTAATATTGTTGTAAATTATTATTATGTCTTATTATTAATAATTATTACAATAATTCTAACCACCCAACCATCGTCGCCCCCAACTCATTGTTGGAATAATTTATCAACATCGTAACCGTTGTTAAAAATTGCAGAGTTCAACTCTATAATTATTATTGGTGTGCGGCTATCATTATCATTATCATCATCGTAGTCATCATCATCGTCATCAACAATTACATCATTATCATCAACAACATCATCACCATCTTTGTCATTATCAACAACATCATCTTCATCAACAACATATTAATTCTAGTCAAATTCACCATTTTCGTGGCAATTATCACCAACAACGTTGCTATTATCTTCTTCTTCATCATCATCAACATCTTCATCATCATCTTTTTCATCTTCTTCTTCTTAACCATCATCTTCATCATCATCTTCTTTCTCACCATCTATTTCCTCATCTTCTTCATCTTCATCATCTTCACCATCATTTTCTTCCTCACCATCTCCTTCATCATCATCATCTTCACCATCATCTTCTCCTCCATCAACATCCGCATCATCTTCATTATTATCATTATCTCGCTTCATTAATCATCATGGTGCATGTCATCAGCACAATGCAATATTCAACAATTAATACGCCCTCTCTATAATAACGCAGGCAAACATACACACACACACACGTAAACACGCACACACACACACACGCACACACATACACGCACACACGGACACACAAACACGCACACGCATGCAACACTAATATACAACACTACATCGGCGCGTAATTTTATTTATGTATATAATTAAATATGAATATATAATCACATACATGTTGTACCTTTATGTATGCAGGTATGCATGTACGTATGCATGATTCTGTATCAAACAATATGCAGGCTGTACAAAAGTACAGATTTATACAATGCGTGTAATGTAGATATTTCATAATGGGTATTTTAGTATACAAATATGTATGTATGTATGTATGTATGTATGTATGTATGTATGTATGTATGTATGTGTGTGTGTGTGTGTGTGTATGTATGCACGCACACACATAAACATAGACAATCTACGTAATACGTATAATATATTTATATATAAAAACTAATAAAGAGATTATCCTGACAAAATTTGGCCTCCAGTCATACAGCTATTGGTTTTGTTTGGCCTTAAGATCAAAATCGTGTTCTGGCAACATCGTTGTCATTGTCAATTTAGAATCAATTAAGTGGACGTGTCTATAAACAATGAGGAAGAGAAAGACGACGA
>NW_008704216.1:3035367-3037248 GCF_000326865.2 Helobdella robusta | reverse complement strand
TGCTCTATTTAGAAAATCTATCTATTTGCTCATTCAGTCTAATTATTTCAACCATGTCCTCTGTTAATGCGATTGTTTCCGGTTATATACTTTATATTTATTCAATTTTAAGATGGTTTATTAATACTTAAATAATTTAATTAATCTTATTTTTTCTTATTTATAGAACTATCATTATTTCATTGTGAAATGTAAACATTTCTTTTCTATTTATAATTTTTTGTGCAAATTTTATGGTGGCCCAACAAGTCATATCTTCGGGTCTCCTAGCTTTTTGCTGAATAAACTCATTATTAAATTGAATTGAATATATATATATATATATGTGTGTGTGTGTGTGTGTGTGTGAGTATGCGTGTCTGTGTGTATATATATATATATATACACATACAAACAAACATACAAACAAACATACAAACATATAAACGTGCTTTATATAGAGCATATACATTTGTATTGGGCATCATTTTTGTAACGAAACACGACAGTTCAATTAAAATAGCTCTCTGATGATGCTAATTATTATTATTATATGGCGAGGTTATCTTTATATTATTATTATTGTTGTTGTTATTGTTGTTGTTGTTATTGTTGATGTTGTTGTTACTGTTGTTGTTTTTTATTGAATTTTTTTTTAATTTTGTTATTGCTCTGGTATTAAGCGTAACAGCGATGTTTCAAACAATTAAATTGGTGTTTATTATTATTGCTATTGTCACTACTATGATATTATTTCCATAATATATTATTATTAATAATAGTAAGAATAATAATAATTATAACTATAATAATTATTATTATTTTATTGTTGTTGTCATTGTTGATGTTGTTGTTGTTATATATTACTGTTACAGTGAAGAATATAACAACAATAACAACAACAATAAGAATAATAACGCCATGATAATTATAACTATACTTATTATTATTATTATCATAGTTTTATTTTGTACATGGGGGATCGAAGAAATGAAGGAGTGAGATCCTGAGGAATGAATGAATGCAAACATCCACCAACAAACAATTCTTAACATGAACTTACTTATTAATTAACTGAATAATAAATTAAATAATTAAATAATTATTCAGTTAATTGGAACATGAAATAATTGTTAAGGTATTGAAAAAAATAAAACACCAATCATATTCATTTAAGAAGCTTTGTATTTTAGGAATCTGAAAAAACGAACGAGCGAACGAACGTACAAACGAACGAACAAACGAATAAATGTTACTTATTAATTAACTGAATAATAAATTAAATAATTAAATAATTATTTAGTTAATTGGAACATGAAATAAATGTTAAGGTATTGAAAAAAATAAAACACTAATCATATTCATTTAAGAAGCTTTGTATTTTAGGAATCTGAAAAAATTATTAGCGTTCAGACAAAAAATAAAATAAACGGAAGAACAAAGTTTCAACAAAAAGCAAACCAATTAGCAAACGAACAAACAAACGAACGAGCGAACGAACGTACAAACGAACGAACAAACGAATAAATGATTTTCATATCGTCATTATTAAAACGTTGGAACGGAAAAGAATTTTGTCCATTAGCCACGACAACAAACAAAATCTAACATACAACATGCTCCACACACACGCGCACGCACACACACACACGCACGCACACACACGCACAACAGATAGAGACATCCATAGCAAAAGCACATCCATAGCAAAAGCACATGCACAAACACCCATGTATCTATAAATAAATATATCATGATATATGCCAATATATTATTTTAACAATCTTCAAATACGCGTCATAAAACATTCCTTATTTTCTCATGTTTCTTCCAAAACATGTATTTAAAAAAAACACATATATAGATGTTAATCTACATACATATGCACACACACAAAGATAA
>NW_008704216.1:3032603-3034898 GCF_000326865.2 Helobdella robusta | reverse complement strand
TGTATGTTTGTTTGTTTGTTTGTTTGTTTGTTTGTTTGTATGTATGTATGTATGTATGTATGTATGTATGTATGTATGTATGTATGTATGTATGTATGTATGTATGTATGTATGTGTGTGTGTGTGTGTGTGTATGTATGCACGCACACACATAAACATAGACAATCTACGTAATACGTATAATATATTTATATATAAAAACTAATAAAGAGATTATCCTGACAAAATTTGGCCTCCAGTCATACAGCTATTGGTTTTGTTTGGCCTTAAGATCAAAATCGTGTTCTGGCAACATCGTTGTCATTGTCAATTTAGAATCAATTAAGTGGACGTGTCTATAAACAATGAGGAAGAGAAAGACGACGACGACAATGATGATGATGATGATGAAGACGATGATGATGATGATGATGATATCGACGATGATGATGATGAAGAAGAAGACGATGATGATGATGAAGAAGAAGAAGAAGATGATGATGACGACGAAGAAGATGATGATGATGATGATGATGATGATGATATCGATGATGATGATGATGATGATGACGATGATATGATATGATGTTAGTGACAGGTGAAATAAAATGATGAAATAAAAAATGATACCAGATAGAAGAAAATATTTATAATTTGAAATAGGCCTGCTAATCAACATCGGCGGAGATGTTTCTGGAGATTGGATGTTGCAGAATGACCTCTTTATTTTTTCCATCTTATTATTATCATTATTGTTATTATTATTATTATTATTATTATTACAATTTCATTCTTACATAATAATTAAATAGGCATAACAAGCAGTGTACATCATTTATCGAATTCCATCTGTCCTGACTCCAGCACGGCGACAAAACTTACACACACAGACACACACACACACACACAGACACACACACAGGCACGTACGCATTCAAGCAAGCTCATAAATACCATCCAACCATAGCACACATCATAACACATCATAACCATAGCACACATCATAATATATTTTTTTCAGGTGACCTTTTTAAAAATTAACTAAACTTGTATGTTTTCATTTCGATGAATATTTGAAAAATAGCAAGAAACGACGGTTACAAATGAACGAGGTGTGAAAATGTAAAAATGACAAAACGCGGAGAACCAGCAAGAAGGAGAGAGAATCAAAAAAAGGAGAGAAAATTAGAAAGGAGGAGAAGAAAAAGAGAGAAGAAGAGAGAAAGAAAAATAGAGAAAGTTTAAAAATGTGATACAAAAGAGTGAAAAACAAAGTGAGAAAAAGAAAAGAGAGAGTGAGAAGGGACAGAAATAATCATGCGTAAAAACGCAAAATCTCCTTAATTACGCAACTCGTTACGCGGACATTACGCCAAACGTACTCAAATAACGCGTTAAATGCTGAGCAGATTGTGCATACTAATGAGGAGGCTGTGCTGTGTGCTGTGCTGTGTGCTGTGCTGTGCTGTGTTGTTTTCTTCATTTCTCATCACTCACTAACTTGTCCGTAGTGGGTAGAATGTGTGTGTGTGTGTGTATGTGTGTGTGTGTGGTGTGTGTGTGTGTGTGTGTGTGGTGCAGCTCACAGAACATGAAGCATATATCACCAATCACACAAACACATCACAGTTATAATATTCTACACACATCATACATTCACATCACACACACATCACACACACACATGTCTGTAGGAGCTCTTTAGATAGATCTTATATATATATATATATATATATATATACATATATATACATATATATATAAGTGTGTGTGTGTGTATTTGAATATTTAAAACACATACACACTCGTCCACTAAGACGCATTTGGATTCGTTCGCACGTCCCAGCCACATGTCACTGCCAGCGTATTCCTCACATACTCATATATTTAGTAACAAATGCAGTTTAAACATTACTTTGTGTGTGTTGTGTGTGTTTGTGTTGTGTGCGTGTGAGCGTGTGTGTTTAAAGAACACAGAACAATGTACAAACAACAACATCGTCATTCAACCAAACATTCACAAATCAAAACACACAGCACATGAACTCATTTAAACAAAATACATAAAACGGATACAAGATGCAAACACATAAAAAATACAAAACACATAGAAGATACAAAACACATAAAAGATACAAAACACATAAAAGATACAAACACATGCAAATATGATTCGTTCCAAACAAATATTCATACATTGATGCATACTAACATACATACACGCATACATACATACATACATACATACATACATACATACATACATACATACATACATACATACATCATCATCCATACATCATCATCACCGTCATC
>NW_008704216.1:2991250-3026954 GCF_000326865.2 Helobdella robusta | reverse complement strand
ATGATGATGATCATCATCATAATAATAATAATATTGTAATGTGGATGATGAAGAAAATGCGATGATGAGTTGAATGTGGATGTTTGTCTTTCTTAACATATTCTTAAATGTGCCTCATTGTGCGTGTACGTGCATGTTTGTTCGATGCATTCATTCATCTATTCATTCATTTTTGTAGTCTGTGTAAATGTTTGTTTTGAGGCTTCAAATGGATTGGCTAAGCTGGGGGCGGGGCTGGGAAATGAACTCCCGATAATACTCCCGTTGGCAGTGAGTGTCTCATTCCAATCAATCAAGTCCCATTCCTGGCCTTTACGTGGCAAAGTTGTTTAAGCTATTAGGAGAGGACGATGGCAAGTAATTGGCGCCTTAACAAGTTGTTCCGGGCAGGTGGTGCTTGTTAGCTTAAGGCTGGCCATCCACCCAGGAAAAGGAAATTTTGAATTCAAACTTCCGCTGCCTTGCACCCACTTATGAATAAGTCTATGAAAGTAAACCCAGAAAGAAAATCACTTCTGGCATGTATGCAATTTTGGGAGAGAATCATCATCATCATCACACACGCCTAAAATATTTAAATCAGACAAACTTAAAATAGGCGAAACAGCAAACTAGCACCTGCAGCTGGCTAGCTAAAGGGCAATCCTGCTACACCAATGCGGTCACAGCCTCGGTCAAGCTGTTGCGCCAGCCTCGATTAGTTAGCCCGTCGCTACTTGTTGTGCCTGCTGTCCACGATCGCTGCGAAGAGAGGGAATGGAGCATGCCGCGCGAACGTGCTTCACTATAATCCATCCATTTGTGAAAATACTTGTCGGCTGAAGGATCTTCATGGAAGTTTAGAATGTTCCAAACCCCTCGGCAACAGGGGAGTGGCAACGTGCACAGGTAAAGGATATAACCGGGAGTGCACAGGCACAACCTACACGAGGGCGGCTTAGGTGTGACGGTTGTTCAGTGCTGAACCAAGGGCAACAGCATTGCTCGTATCCTGCTTAAGCGACAAAGGCAATATCTTCAATAACATACGCTTGCAGGCAAAAACAAAAACTATGACGGCCACCACTTGTGACATTTTCTTAGCTGATGACAGTGTTCTGGTTGCACATTCGTCTCAAGAAGTCCAGCTGCTGTTCAATCGTTTTCCCGACAGAGCCAAAAAATTTGGACTCACCGTTAGCCTGAAAAGACGGAAGCCTCATGTCAATTGTATCCTGTGTCTCCAGAGGCAGCGGCCGACGTGATGGCAGATGACGTTCTCATTAATTCTTTTATTGGATTTTGCTACCTTTATTGTTATCTGTCAAACACTTTTATTAAAGACGACGACGTCATTGCAAGGCTAGCTATGGCAGGGGATGCATTTAGGAAACCAAAACAGACGGCCGTAAAACAAACATAGTATATTTCTGTGCACCAAAGTTGCTGTTTACAGAGCAGTCGTGTCGTCTCCAGTTTTGTATGGATGCAAAATTTGGACCACGTAGCGTCGCCACATACGTAGGCTTAACCGGTTTTACATAAAATGCCTCCGTAAAATTGCACACATAAGATGGGAAGACAGGCGCCCAACACAAAGGTTCTAAAAATATGTGGTATTTCGGAACTTTTGGTCCAATTTCCTTGGACTGGTCATGTCGTTAGCATGCCGGACTCAAATTCCCAAACAAGTGTTTTTTGGACAGCTAGCCACTGGAAGCCGTTTCGCAAGCGGCCCAGTGCGGCGATATAAAGACAACTTGAAAGACAACCTAAAGAAATGTAGACTCAAACAAGGCTCCTTTTTTATAATGCTATTTGGCGTTTGGAGTGGAGAAGGAAATGCAAATTTGCGGTCGATGGATTTGAAAGAATCGCTGCACTTGATGATGCAAGAAAACGTCGCAAACGCGACGTGCCAAGCGGCAACCGCACAGGAGCGTGGGTCTGTCAGCTTCGTTCACGGGATGTCTGCCAAGAATTGGACTGTGGGTCTTCAAGTGTCACATGAAGACCCATCTATGACGCAATCCGTCGTACCAACAAAGCAGTCTATATGTTTGAAGGTACGTAATTGTTGTATTTATTTGTTGCATCGTAGCAGTGTTGTTGTGTGTCGTGTGTGATGCGTGTGAGTTTTTGTTGTGTGCATATTGTCTTTATGTCCAGTTATGTGAATGTTTTGTTGTACTACTTTCAAACATGTGATATATTTTGCAAGTTATTCATTCCATATATACAACCTCTTTGGATTGCCAAGCAACTCATGCATGCAGTAGGAGAGCCATCTGCAGCTCTACTTATGGTAACCTGGTTCAAACACTGTCTCAGTAAAAAATATTTCAACTCAAGGGGGGTGCTTGCATGTGAGTTGATCTGTGTTTAATTATTACACGTCAGTTACAACAACTTTGGAGGTTTGCTCTTCAGTGGAGTGTTCCTAGGAGGTTGACGGTGTTCGAAAATCACGAGGAAAAATGTTTGGCGTTTTTCAAAAAAATAGTTCTAAATTTTGATGGGCAAGCGGTTGGCGGTACACACACCACAACAAATGCGCAACTCACACGCAGCACTTCGACAGCACAAACGCTTACTTTAAAACAGTTCACGCACATCCTAACAGCTCATTGTTGCACACATACACGCAATTTGTGCATGCACACTCTAACAACAAACACAACTTATGCAAAACAACAAAACACATACAAATTTTATACGCAAATTTTATACGCAGCACACACAAAACTATATGCGTAATCAACACATGTGGAAAACATGTACAGCAAATACAAAACATTCGCTACACATTCGCGACGCCTATAGGACACTTACACACCACACGTTCACAAAAAATACATGACACACACAAACACAGACACGCACGCAAACACACGCGCACGTGCACACACACACACGCAAACATGAATTTTCACAATATACGCCATTATGCAATTTCGCTGGCGTGGTGTTGGCGAGAAATTAAATGAAACTGCTGGTCCGAAAGGTCAGTGTGGCCGAGATGGATGGATGGACGGAAGGATAAATGGAGGGAGGAAAAGATGGATAAATAAATGAATGGATGGATGAATGGATGGATGGCTGAAGAGATTGATGGATAAATAGATGAATGGATGGAAGGATAGAGAGATGGATAGATAGATTGAAGAACGAACAGATAGACGGACGTGCAGACGAATGGATGGTAGATACAAATTAGAGATGTATGGCGTATTGTTATTTTTCAACATCAGCTTTTTTCATGTCGTGATTGCGAGTTTTCTTTTGTTTGTTTATGTTTGTTGTTTGTATTTGTTTGTATCTGTTTGTTATATCTGTTTGTATATGTTGTATTTATTTTCATCTGTTGTATTTGTTTGTATTAATTGGTATTTGTTTGTTTTTGCTTTTATGTTTGTTTGTTTGTATGATTTCAGTATCTTGGAACATTTTGAATCTTTTGAAATTACGCGTCAAGCATTCTCAATTTTCAATGTCGCTTGCAAGCAACTGATTCCAAAAAAAAATTACAAAAACAAATTAAAAAAATGAAAACATAGACATGAAAATGTAAACGTAGGCATGAAAATGTAAACATAGACATGAAAATGTAAACATACAAACATAGATAAACTTGCGACAAAACATGGCGTAAGACATCACAATCACAACGCACAACACTGCATGCAGTTCGTCTCCTATTGGCTGGCATTCCATCGTTACAAAAATTAATAACGAAACAAAAATACGCTAAAAATAGACGCGAGTAAAAAAAAGAGCATAAAAATGAATAAATAAATTATGCCGCCATTTTTTCGACTCACGCAGGCGCGGTAATGAAGGTCATCTGAGATTCCCGGTCATTATTGATCAATGGACAGTGCCAGGAAAATATGAAAAATAAAAACTTATCAGAAAAAACATAGCGACAGAAAGGAAACCGTTGAATGAGGAATAATAAAAAGATAATATTTATGCCAACAACAACAGGACACCAATAACCACAACAAACACGGCAACAGCAACATCAACAGAACATCAACAACAACACAATAACAACATCAACACAACAACAACACAACAACATAACGACAATGACAACATCAACACAACAACAAGACAAAATATCCACAACAGCAGCAACAACAGCAGCATCATCATTATCAAGTTTACCTTATGCATTATATTAAAAACTCGAATCAAATTTAAGTAGAAAAAAGATGACGATGACGACGATGATGATGTTGACGATGATGATCATCATATAATTTTTGGCTGATGAAATGATTGCTTACTGTTTCGTAAATATTTTCCCCTTTTTGATATTTATTAATTCAATTAGCCAATCAATTAGCTAGTTAATTAGTAAAATTGTTCAATTGTCGTAATTTCCATTTATTTATTAATCTCATCGTAGTCCGGCGAGAAACTTTCGACAGTCTAAAAAGGCTGAAGAAGATCCCAGCAAGCCATTTAATGGATAAAAAAGTGAATAAACATAAATAAATTAATAAATTAATTAATTAATTAATAATGAACAAACAGCCAGTTGTCATGTTATGAACATTCAAAAGCATGTTTGTGCCAGCCTACTGTTACAAAATATGTTTGTTTGCTTTCTCAAAAAAGTTGGTATGTGTGCATATGTTTCAATATGTGTTTATGTGTTTGTGTATGTATTTATGTCTTTATGTGTGCGTGTGATTTTCAGCTAAATTATTTTCACCCATCTAAGGCCGTATGAGTTTTTTTTTGTTGTTTTTTAGTCAGGGTATTTTTATTTCGCTATATAAATTAAAACCTCAAAACTTACGAGAGTGTGTGCATGTGTGTGTGCATGTGTGTGTGCATGTGTGTGTGCGTGTAAGTGTGTTTGTTTGTGGTTGGTGTATGCCTGATCGCGTGTTAAATTGTTTGTAGGTTTACCTGTGGGTATACATGCGTGTGTGGGGTTTTAAGTACGTGCGTTAGTGAGATGCACTGTATATATGTGTCAATTTGTACGTGCGTGCAGTTAAATTTATGTGCGTGTGTGTGTGCGTGTGTGTGTGCGTGTGTGCGCGTGTGTGTGCGCGTACGAACCTGCAAGTGAGAACGGAAAATGAAAAACGTCGCATATCGTCCGAAAATAATGCGAAGGAGCAAACTATCGTAAATTAAAAACCTAATTATAGGGGGAAACAGAAAGACCATGATGGGAAAGAAAATAATAATAATAGTAATATAATAATAATAATATAATATTGATACTAATATTATTATAATAACAACAACATAAATAATAACAAAAACCACAAATAATAATAATAACAAATGGGGCTTAAAAAGATAAAAAATAAGAGCCATACATTTGTTCTACATTGTGAGATGATAAAAACAAAGAGTATAATTATAATTATATTTATTATGATGAGGTGGGTGGATGGTACATCGCATCAGTCCGATCGATGCGTGCCTGCTTTAATTATTTTTATTTGAAGTTTGCGGTGTGAATTTATCAATTTAAAAAAATATTTATGTTAGTTGTGGAGTTAATTATAATTAATTGTCTTTTTATTAGTGTATATCTAATTTATTATTGGCATTGCTAGTGGGGGTATCAGTAGTAATAACAGTAGCTAGCAGCAGCAGTGGAAGTAGTTGCAGTAGCAGCAGCAGTAGTAGTAGCTGCAGTAGTCTGTCGCTACTGAAATAAGCTATATAACAACATTTAAAATGATGTTGAACAATCTCAACAAATTAAAAACGTAAAATCTACAAAAAGCAGATGGCTTGTATGCCAAACAAGCTTGGGTGGAAATAAATTATCAAACCAAATACAGCAAATACATACAAACATACAAACAAACACACTATAACCGTGAAATAAAAAACATATTGTATGACGCCGCACAAAAATACAAACAGCTCATTAATTTTCTAAGCACAAGCAAACATGCAAACATACAAACATGCAAACATACAAACATGCAAACATGCAAACATGCAAACATACAAACATGCAAACATAACAAACAACTCGACACGAACATAAAAAACAGAACTCGCCAAGCCAACAACAAATGAACTACTAAATATACAATAACTGACTATGTAAATGTATGTGCACAGTATATATGTGTACGTGTATATATATATACATCGTGTGTGTGTATGTGTGTGTGTGTGTGTGTGTGTGTGTGTGTGTGTGTGTGTGTGTGTGTGTGTGGGCATAAACGCATGTCTGTGAATGTGAATGCATGTGCGCATGTGTTGTGTGTTTGTGTCACAGAGTTTGCTACAAAAAGTACTTGCAATTGCATACAGCCTGAAAACCAACGCGAAACATTAGGACGCACACACTTAAGCTCTACGGACATTAACGCAATTAAGACACGCAAATATACTTAATAATCTTACATACATACATACATACTTACACACACACTCTCACACACACACATACATACATACATACACACACACACACACTCACACATACATATATACATACATACATATATACCCATATATACATACATACATACACACACATACATACAAACATACATACAAGCATACATACAAGCATACATACACGCATACATACCAACATGCATACCAACATACATACATGTTTTGCGTTGTATAGAGGGTGAACAAGAAAGTTGCAATCATAAATTGCATATTAGTCACTAGAGGACCATTGAAGCTTATCTCGCATTTATATATTATATATGTGTACATTTATTAGTCTTTTATATCTCTATATACAATATACGTTTAAAAGTATATGTATGATAAAATTTGATATATATATATATATTATATGCATTTAATATATAATATAATTTTAATACAGAAGATAATTATCTACATTGTGGTCAATTTTTATAAATTTTGATATTGGTTGTATGAACTATGTGTATACACGTACACACATACTAACACGTACACACATACAATTAGATATACATACCGATACATGTGTATGTATGTATTTATATACATACATGTGTATGTATGTATGTATTTATATACATACATATGTCTATGTATATGTGTTTCAACTGTATGTTTGTATTTCGCACTGTACATCGTATGCGTGTGTGTCTGCTTAGACATCGAAGAACTCCGTGAGATGTTAGTCGTTTGATTGAGGAGTCCGCCAATGACTCTGCGACTTTTTTTACAGCGTAATGTTATATGAAGATTAAATGCCATAAAACTTCAACTGGGCTCCCACACACAAAAATTAAACACGTACACTAATGCGCACAGACATACAAACACATACACACCTACTACATACAAACACATACACACCTACTACATACAAACACATACACACCAACTACATGCAAACACATACACATCTACTACATGCAAACACATACACACCTACTACATACAAACACATACACACACACACATACAAACACACATACACACACAAATACAAACACACATATATGTATATATATATAAGGGCTTTCCATATATGCAATGTATATAATGTGTACATAAGCATTTATAATGTTATCATAGGTTTATGTGGGGACCCTGGAGATGTGGCAGACAGGCAAATTGCATAGATTCATTCATTCGTTCATTCATTCATTCATTCATTCATTCATTCATTCATTCATTCATTCATTTATTCATTCATTCATTCATTCATTCATTTATTCATTTATTCATTTATTCATTTATTCATTTATTCATTTATTCATTTATTCATTCATTCATTTATTCATTTATTCATTTATTCATTTATTCATTTATTCATTTATTCATTTATTCATTTATTCATTTATTCATTTATTCATTTATTCATTTATTCATTTATTCATTTATTCATTCATTCATTCGTTCGTTCGTTCATTCATTTATTCATTCGTTCGTTCATTTATTCATTCATTTATCCATCCATTCATTCATTCATTCATTCATTCATTCATTCATTCATTCATTTATTCATTCGTTCGTTCGTTCGTTCGTTCGTTCTTTCATTCGTTCGTTCGTTCGTTCGTTCGTTCTTTCATTCGTTCGTTCATTTATTCATTCATTCGTTCGTTCAATCATTCATTCATTTATTTATTCATTTATTCATTCATTCAGTTATTTATTTTTTATTTGTTAATTTAGCCGCACAATCGACTAATCTCCTGTCAATCTATCTTTTTGGTTGTCACCATTAAGTATTATTAATAATTATTATAAATTATTATCATTAATTAAAAATAGTGCCATCAATCATGAACAATTTAAATAATTATTTTATCATTATTATTATTTATATTATTATAATTATTATAATTTTTATTATAAAATTATTATTTATAAGAGTAAGAAGCAGACGGTGATGGATGGTGTGGTCGGTGGTCAGTTGTATGGCGTCTGACCATTATGTGGTCGGCTGGGCCTGGAATCTAGCTAGTCACCGCTTTCTAATCTCCAATGCATCCGCAGAACTAAATTTTAAATGAAATTTTACTAAATTGAATCAAATTAGAATAATGAATAATTAATTTTCGTTATTAAATTAAATTAAATTTTTATCGTCACCACATCATCATGACGATGAAGCCATGATGATGTGATGATGTAAACAACAGTGGAACGTTGATAATATTATATTATAACTAATAAAAATATTTTAAAAATTAACTCAAATTAGTAACAGAAGAAAAATGGAGTTGGTTATTACAACTTCGTTTCAATTCAAAACAGCAATGGCTCTAGCTTAACAGATTCTCACAACATATATGTTTTTTATTTTTAAATGGTTGATTTTTGTTATTTAAATAGATGGCTGGCTGGTTAAACTCAAGTTGGCTGCATCAGTTAGTGCATTTGGTTGAGCGTGTGTGTGTGTGGTGTGTGTGTGGTGTGTGTGTGTTTTATTACTAATATATTTGCTTACGTGTATGTGTTTTGAAATTTTGGAATGTTATTTTGTATTTGTTATACGTTGCATGTTTGCTGGTTGTTGTTGTGATGATGTTTGTCGTAATGTTTTGCAGTGTCGTTGTTTTTTCTGCTGTTTGTTTCATTCTTTTAGAAATGTGCTCCACAGTGTTGTTGTTCTGGTTGCTGTTGCTGCTGTTGTTAGTGTTATGTTGTTGTTTTTACTACTGTGTTGTTGTTGTGTTTGACGTTGTTTTTGCTGCAGATGTTGTTGTTGACGTTGTTATGCCTTGTTGTTGTTGTTGTTGGTGGTGTTGTTGTTGTAGTAGTTGTTGATGATGATGATGTTGACAACAAAGTAGCCAAAATACTCTATCATTATTGTCGGCATTACGATGTTTGGTTTTTCGTACAGTTGTTGTGGTTTGTGTTGTTGTTGTAGTAGTAGTTGTTGTTGTTGTTTGTGTTGTTGTCACGGTCAGCTTCAACGTTTCATTATTTCGTTGAGTTTCTTCTGATAGCTTCTCTTACAACAACGTTCAGCCCGTACGATTTTGTCCTTATGTTTTTTTTTGTGTTTCCGTTAAATTAATGCGTTGTCATTTTGTTGTTGTTGTTGCTGCTGCTGCTGGGAGAACATATCTTCTCAATAGACAAGGGATGAAGATATGCGTGAATGGATGTCTGATAAACTTGCATTAAATGCCCGCTATGTTGGCACTCTTTCTCCGTACTTTTGTTCTTTTGTATGTTTGCTTGTTTTTCTCTGTTTGTTTGTCTTTTTTGTCAGTGTTTGTTTGTTCGTTTTATTTGCGTGTCCCGGTTTGTTGTACACTTAGTTTTTTGTTGTTTTAAATGCAGTTATGTTTTTAAAAATTTCATTAATTTCTGTTTGTTATTTAAAAAATAATCTTTACTTTGAGAAACATTTTGAAATCATAGAACAAATAACTTGACCACTTGATTCATATTAAACGTGATGAATCAATCAATCGACCGCAAGCCAACATTTAACCAGCCAACATTCAATCACGATCAACCATCCAACCATCGCCATCCAATCATCCAATTGTCATCATCCAACTACCATCATCATCCAATCATCGCCATCCAACCATCAACTTCAAACAAACAAACAGACGTCAACCAATCACAACAAAAACAAACAAAGAAATCACACACAAAAAAAACAAAGAAAACAAAGAAATAACAGCAGAAGCCTGCAACGAATCAAAACATCTTCCAGATTACGGAGGAATGAGGGGATTGAGATCAAAACTGAGGCCGGAAGTAGGAAGACATTAGCGTCTTTCACGCATGCCCTGTCACGCAGACGAGAAAATGAAATATGGCGGCGGCAATTTGCAGCAGGAAAAATTATTTATGTCGCCGAGAGTTTCTTTGTTTTTAAACTTTTTGCCAAGTAATTTTGTGTACACACACACGCGCACACACACATACATACACGTACATGCACACACAAACACGTACACGCACACACAAACACGTACACGCACACACAAGTACACACATAGGACTCCCAGTTTCTTGTTGACTTTCGTTTTTTCAGCCTTCATTAGCGTTTATTTTCAGTGAAACATTTTTATTTTAAATTTTTGAAAAATTTTCAAATTTCAATCATATAAAAATAATTGTGTCGATGGAAATGTCTGAACGCTTAAGCGTCTCTCACTCTCTTCAATCTCTCACTTTCTTCGTTCTCTCATTTTCTTCATTTTCTCACTCTCTTCAATCTCTCACTTTCTTCGTTCTCTCATTTTCTTCATTTTCTCACTCTCTTCAATCTCTCACTTTCTTCGTTCTCTCACTCACTGATGCGATCTTCCACTTTCAACTTTTTCGTTTTTCTTTTCATACATTTTCTTAAATGATAATGAATGTTTATCAAGAATGTAATGAATATCATTAGAACATGACAACAACTACACGTGCGACGATGAAGAACAGGTTCCCGTGCCGATCCATCCACTCAGCACATCTGCCCATGACCAGTCATTCAAAACGTTCCAAACAATATCGTACCACGCCAAACATTCAGTGGTAAAAAATACAAATTGATTTTCATTTAAATTTAAGTATTATCAATCCCATTAATCAACCGAAAAAACATTATTGCATTTATGTAAATAAATAAATCAACTGCTGATAAATGATCTAAGTAAAAACGAAACCCACACACACGCACACACACACGCACACACACGCACACGCACTCACACGGAAGAAGACAACGACCAAAGAAGAATAAGCGTATTTGTTTGAAGACTGCTGTCTCGCACGATATTCACTGCAATTTGATTCGAAAGTTTTACGAAGAGCGCACTCAATTTATTTCACGCCGACATGCACGCGTCATTGGCGCCTACTCATTACACCCACACAACACACCTACACACTCCACACCAGCACACACCATGCACACACACACACACCAACACACACTAACTCACACCACACACCAACACACACCACACCCACACACCTACACACTAACACACACCAGCACACACCACACACACACACACACACGCACGCACTCAAGCACACGCACAACCTCTTGTCACCAGAGACAAGCAAGCGGAGAAAGAGCACGAGGAAGTAATAGAGAGGAGGAGATGGAAGGAAGGAATATAATAAAAAACAAAAAAATTGATAGAAAAAAATTAAATAAAACAAAAAAAGAGGATAATAATGGAGAGAGAATGGGAGGAAGAAAGCGAGAGGAAGGAGAGAGAGAGAGAAAGAGAGAGAGAGAGAGAGAGAGAAAGAGAGAGTGAAACGGCGGGATGGGTTGCGCGACGCCACTCTGATTCTCGTTGACGAATGAACAACCAACATCCCAAGAGATAATCGACATTATGCATAATGAGCTGCTGCAGCTGTTGTTGTTGTTGTTGCTGCTGTTGTTGTTGATGTTGTTGTTGATGATGATGATGCCACTGATGCTGCTGCTGCTGTTGTTGTTGATGTTGTTGTTTTTGTAAACGTTGTTAACTTTGTTATTTACAGACAATTATGGAGTTAGTGCTTCAATTTTAACAAGCAGCTGAACTGACGTTGCAAACTGACCACCTGCCGAATGGCTATCATTCAACTTTTAATTCACTAACTACAACAAGTTAAATTTATTTTCTGAGCAATGAAAATGCAAAAACAGGCAAAAAAACACTTGACACACACACACGCGCACGCACGCACACAAGTCGTCAATAAACATTGATGTCACCTTAAAACAACTCTCAAAAATCATTCCAATGAACCAGTGGTGGGCGGACTTGTGATAAAATTATATCGAGATAATGCTTCTTGATTTCGGAATAAATGTTTGAAATTGAGTAAGATAATGAAAAATATGCAGACAGAAATTGTTTTAAATGTAAAACTGCATCCCAACCACGTGATTCTTTCAAACAAACCTTCAAATTTTGTACATCATTTTATGATACTGCTCATAAAAACTGGTAAATAAATTGTTACGCACTTCAAAATATTCTCACATCCGTCGGAATGGTGGAATTACGCTATATAATTAGTTATGGTTATCTTTTTATATTTATTATCTTCGCTAAATGTCATTGATTGTAAATTGCAAAATCCTTTCATAGCATAGAGTATTGTGAAAATCTACTGCAGACTTGAGGGGTTTCGAATAGGAAAGTTTCTAGCGAGGTTTGAAGCGAAATCGTAAATGTGATTTTTGTAGTTACTTGGATTAGTTCAGTGTTTCTATCACTGTTGACATTCAAATAAACGTTCAACAAAGTTTGCGTTTGAAGCAGGTGTGTTCATCTACCGAAAATCTTGAACATACTGAATGACGATAACTTGCTGACGATCATTGGAAGCTACAACACTGGTGTCGGAAATATAGAATTCTTTGAAGTTATAAATCATTGGTGTTAGTAGTTTGCAACAATATTACCAATATATAGCTGACGGCACGTCGTTCGTTATTAATTAATTAACAATTAAAAAATTATGTGTATGTGTGCCTTTATGTTTGTGTGTATTTTTGGGTGTGTGTACTCCTACTTTGATAAGAAGCATGTTAAATTATTGAAATATACTTCAATCGATACACACTTGTATTGTATACGTATGTATGTATGTATGTGTACGACTGTAAATGTATGCACATTCGAATATACAAATATGTATAGATACATATGTATACACAAATATACATGTATCGCAATAAATATGTATGCGTATGTATATATATATAGAGAGAGATATGGATGTATAAAGAAGAAACAAAAGAGCGGTCGAAGACGTGCATATCTCCAGATAAAAGAATTCCCCTGTTGGCACTCAACTAAAAAGAGCAACTTAACTAATTTTCTACCGGAGATTTATCAAACATACCAACCTTAATGTATATATACACAGCATACAAGGATACATTCATACATGCATTCATAAAACATACACATAAGTATGTATACACATATGTGTGTGTGTGTGTGTGTGTGTGTGTGTGTGTGTGTGTGTGTGTGTGTGTGTGTTATATATAAAGCTTACAAGCATATAATGAGCACTTTCAAATAATTTTTTCTATAAAAATGGTAATATACTTATACGTGCGTATATGTATATGTCTATACAAATATATATATATATATATATATATATCTGTCTCTCTCTTTCGATATATATATATATATATATATATCGAAAGAGAGAGACAGAGAGAGAGACAGATTTTTCATGAAATTTTCCGAGATTTTTAACATGCTTAATTTTTTTAATGTCTTCTTTATTGTTTCGAAGTAACATTTCGTTTAATTTATTAAAATATGTATGTAGCCAGTTTAAAGCTGCTATTTTTCCACAAATATACAAACAAGTATACACAATCATTCATACCAACATAAACATAAATATATATAAACACACACACACATGACAAATAAATAGAAAAACTAATATACTTATAAGTATATACATACACACGAGCATAACAAATGAACATACAAACAAACAAACATACATACATACAAACATACATACATACATGTTTTGGTTTTAACATACATACATACATACATACATACATACATACATACATACATACATACATACATACATACATACATACATACATACATACATACATACATACATACATACATACATACATACATACATACATACATACATACATACATACATACATACATACATACATACATACATACATACATACATACATACATACATACATACATACATACATACATACATACATACATACATACATACATACATACATACATACATACATACATATATACATACATACATACATACATACATACATACATACATACATACATACATACATACATACATACAACTGTATGGGGAAACAGTCCTAAAAGTCACTTATACAACATTACGCTCTCTCAAAAACGTTCAATACGTCTTATCTTTAATACTAATCCTTTTGCCCATACTAAACCCTTTTTTGCAAATAACAATATTCTACCATTAAGGTTTATATATTACTATTTCACAGCCATACTTGTTTTCAAATTTATTAATAAACTTCTTCCTACTCCTCTAGACCACCTTTACACGATAAGCAATTCTATTCTATCTGCTCATACAAGACACACCCAATTCTTTTACACACAAAGAACCCGTATTAAATTATTTTCATCAAGTATTAAACTTACTGGACCAAAAATTTGGGCTGAACTGCTTCCTCCTCAGTTACATGAAATCAAAAGTATACAACTCTTTAAAAGGAAGCTACGTAACTTTTTAACAAACTTAGATCCCGACACCACCATCTAGTTATCTGGGAAAGCATGTTCATATAAGCATTGTGTGTGTCTAAGTGTGTGCGAATGTGGTTGCTTGTGTGAGTGTGTGTGAATGAGTGCTGTGCTTGTGTGAGTGTGTGTGAATGAGTGCTGTGCTTGTGTGAGTGTGTGTGGATGAACAGGTGTGTGTTTACGTGAGTGTTTTTGTGCGCGTGAGTGAGTGTATGTGCTTCTGGCGTGGTATTTCTATAAGATAAGATTTACAATTTAGAAGTTAGTCAAAGTGTTATTAAATTTTAAACTTCGAAACAATTTTGAAGTATTGAAATATCTATAACCTACATTATATTGTGTTTAGGTATATTGAACTTTTTTTTTTAAATTATGTTTAATATTTCGGAACAGTTTTGAAATATTAGAATTACTCTTTATAATATGTTTGGGTACCTTGAATTCTTTTATTTGTTTAAAGCTACTCATTTATCATTATTACAAATTGACACTGGTGATCAGTACAAGAAGTCCAGATTTCTTTTTCGATTTCCAGATCATTTCCTTTCATTGATTTCATTTTTCTGATTTCATTGTTTGATTTGATGAAATAAAAAATGTCAAAATGTCAAAATACATACATACATACATACAAACATACATATATACATACATACATACATACATACATACATACATACATATATACAGACAGACAGACAGACAAACAGACAGACATACATACAGACAGACAGACATACATACAGACAGACATGCATACATGCATACATACAAGCAAACACACTATACAGGCAAAAATGCATGGGTACATATATTAGCAGAAATGCATGCATGCATGCACGTATACAAATTGTTTCTCTTTGAAGTTAGGTATTCTTATTTGTGAAATTTAGTGAATGGGCATTCGTTGTGGGTAGTTCCATTTGTTACTCTCAAATTAGCTTGCCTGTCTACGTTCATAATGAGCCCTAACTTGTATATTTCATTTTTATTTCAATCTCTTCATTATCATTGTGTATAATCATCGTTATCATTGTGTATCATCATCATAATGTATAAATAAACATAATCATCTTATTTCTTCATCATTATCATCCTCATATATCATCACATCGTTATCACATACCATCATTCATTATCTTACATTCTCACATCATCACTATCATCATCTTCATATATCATCACCATATATACCATATATCATCATCATTATGTATCATATATTATCAACATATATCATATCACCATCATATACCATCAAATAAATTGTCTAATGAATTACAACTCATGCAATCATTAAGTATTAGATGAGAAAAAATAGAGCCTTGAAGATTATTTTGAATGATTGTTGTTCAACAAAGACAGTTAATTCTAAACTAAAATGAGTTGAAAAATTTATTTATTTGATGATTTGAGAACTTTTCAAGTCTAAACGAATTCCCAAATCTCAATTAATGGAAGTACCATGTTCGCTAATCTTTAATGTCGTTGTTGTTGATGTTGTTGTTGTTGTTGTTGATGTAGTTGTTGATGTTGTTGGTGTTATTGATGTTGTTGATGATGTTGTTATTGTGGTTTTTGTTTGTTGTTGTTGTCAATGTGGTTGATGATGATATTGTTGATGTTAATGTTTTTGTTGTTGTTGATATTGTTGTTGATGATTTTTGTGTTGTTGTGATGATGTTATTGTTGTTGATGTTGATGGTTGATGTTGTTGTTTTGTGGTTGTGGTTGTTTCAGTTGTTGTTGTCAGGAATGTTAAAACAAACATGAATCATCTGAAGGAAACTGCGGAACGGAGGTTGATGAAGAGTTTGAATGGGTTGTTGTTACCAAACTGAGTTTGGAATGGACAGTGGACAGTTAAATGAACATGGACAGTCAAATTACATTTGAAATTAAAACGTTTGTTGGAGCACACCACAGACACAAAAACACAATATATGCTTATTAAATACAAAAATACGCCTGTATATACAATATAAGTATATATGCAAATTGACAAATACTTACACAGATATACAAATATAATGATACACATACATACAAATGCATACACAGGAATACAAATATATACAAATGCATACAGATGCATAGACATACAGATGCATGGGCATACACAGAAATACAAATATGTACACATACAGACAAATGGATACGCCGAAATACAAATATGTACACGTACGGACAAATGTATACACAAAAATACAAAAAAGTTGTGTGCAAGTGCGTTCTCAGCTCTCTCACACACAAAGGCACAACGTCACAGGTACGGAAGCAGAAGAAAGATCAGAAAAACACCAGGGATCCACGTGACTTGTACAACTCAATCTTCTATTATTTACATCATCATCATCATTACCATCATTCAAGCAAATCATCATCATCATCATCGCTGCCGCCGTTGTCATCATCATCAACAACATCATCATTGTTCATATCATCATCGTCATCATTATCATCATCATTATTACCATCATTATCACCGTCATTGTTCACATCATCATCATCACCATCATTGTTTACATTATCATCATCACCAAAACTTTATTTTCAAATTATATCATTCATTCATAACTTTCAAAACTAAGGATTTTTGAATTTTGTTATCTCTTCGAGATGAGAGGATAGGATACAACCTGTGTGATGTTGTTGTGATGTGATGTTGTTGTGATGTTGTTGTGATGTTGTTGTGCTGTTGTTGCGATGCTGTTGTGATGATATGATGATGTTGTGATGATGTAATGATGTGATGATGTTGTGGTGATATGTTGGGACATTGTTGTGTTGTTGTGATGTTGTTATGATGTTGTGATGATGTGATGATGTTTTAGTGATGTGACGTTTTGTGATGTTATAGATGAGGTGATTATGTGATGATGTTGTGATGTTTTGTCATGAATTGTGATGATATAGCGACGGTGGTTATATCATACCCTGTGATAACAATATAATGTGACGACTAAACTTTGAGAAGATGAGGATGCGATGATGAGGATGTGAAGATGAGGACGTGAGGATGAAGATGTGATGATAAGGATGTGAGGATGAGGATGTGAAGATGAAGATGTGATGATGCAGATGTGAGGATGAGGATGTGAAGATGAAGATTTGATGATGCAGATGTGAGGATGAAGATGTGAGGATGGAGATGTGATGATGAGGATGTGAAGATGAAGATGTGAGGATAAGGATGTGAGGATGAAGATGTGATGATGAAGATGTGATGATGAAGATGTGATGATGAAGATGTGATGATGGGATGATGCGACTGAATAATAACAATCGACACATTGGTCAGTCAGTAACAAGTTTTAGGAAATTTTACGTGGTCATCTGCTGCTGCTGTTGAACGTTGTGATGAGGATGTGATGATGCAACTTGTGTGATGATGTGACGATGTGATGATGCAACTTGTGTGATGATGTGACGATGTGATGATGCAACTTGTGTGATGATGTGACGATGTGATGATGCAACTTGTGTGATGATGTGACGATGTGATGATGCAACTTGTGTGATGATGTGACGATGTGATGATGCAACTTGTGTGATGATGTGACGATGTGATGATGCAACTTGTGTGATGATGTGACGATGTGATGATGCAACTTGTGTGATGATGTGACGATGTGATGATGCAACTTGTGTGATGATGTGACGATGTGATGATGCAACTTGTGTGATGATGTGACGATTTAATGATGTAATTTTGCATTGATGACGATGATGATAACACGAATTGTATCTAGGTGACAATGTGACATGAATAGTTTGGTCAAATTTAGTGCTGAAATGACAAAATATGGAGAATGAAATAATTTTTTGTTGTATAAAGATGCTGATGCGATCACATTGAAACGTAATGTAATCCATAACCACAACAACCACACGTCATCACAACAACTAACTCAACTACACATCATTACACCACCACACACCACCACTCATCACCACACACGCCACCACACAAGCCACCACACAAGCCACCACACACCACCACTCAGTACCACACAAACCACCACTTATCCATCACCACAGAGCCACACAACCACACACGTCATCACACACATCACCACTCATCACCACACAGCCACACACCACCACATCAGCACTTGATCTATGGGCACCATTAAAGCGCTCAAGAAATGGAACGAATGTAGGAAAGATATTTCAGCCCGCTCGGACGATAAAGAAAAGAAATTACAAATTACGAACGCGCCAGTGCAAATCTCGCGTCATATCTCGCCGTCCGCCCGCCAACATTCATATCGAGAAGTAAATTTCGGCTCTCTCACTCTCTCTCTCCTCTTTTCATCTTTTTTCTCTTCCCTCAATTTATTTTTTTTTTCAATTTTTTTCTATCTTAACCTTCCGTTTCCTCCATATTTTTCATCATCCTTCATTCTTCACGTCTTTCCATCTTTCCTTCTCTCTCCATCATTCTTCACCATTTTTGTCTCTTCTAATTTTTTTTCTGCCACCACTATCTTTCTATCATCAAATATTTTTATGAGGCAATTTTCGTCGTTGTAGTCCATTTAATTTTTGGTGGGAATGAGGATGGCGAAGTTGATGAAGCTGGTGGGAATTAGGATGGTGTGTGATGAGGTTGGTGGGAGTGAGGATGGAGTTGGGATGAAGGGAATTAGCATCAACACCATCATTGATAATGATGATGAAGAAGAAGAAAAAAAAGAAGATGATGATTATGATGACGAAAAAGAAGAAGATGAGGATAGTGATGATGATGATGAGGAAGTTGATGATAATATTGATGATGATATAAAAGTGTGGAAAGCCAGTAGATAGTGATGAATGTGTGAGGATGGATGGAGCGAGGGTGCCGACAGGAAGATGGTGGTTGCTGTGGATGGAACTGGATACTCTCTTCAACTGTTTGACTCGTTCAAGGATGGAAATGTTAAAATTTTAAAATATAATTACTTTTTTCATCGTCATCATTTTCATCGCCATCATCATTATCATTACCATCATCATCACCATCATTACCATCATCATCACCATCATCAGCGATTCCTCATTAGATACTAATGCACGCAACCCAATTAGAGAAGCCCACTTCAAAGCTACTTCACTGTTGGACATACATACATACATACATACATACATACATACATACATACATACATACATACATACATACATACATACATACATACATACATACATACATACATACATACATACATACATACATACATACATACATACATACATACATACATACATACAAACATACATACATACATACATACATACATACATACATACATACATACATACATACATACATACATACATACATACATACATACATATGGCAAGATGGCGGCACGTGTTGTTGTGATTAACGAATTGCTCTATTTCGTAAACAATAATGTCGAATTAATTGATAATGAAACTTTTATAAACAACATATCTGACTTTTACACAAACGAGGATATTATTACTGCTACTAAATTGTTGAAAAGCGATATTGAAAACTTAAAATTGGATAACAACGACAAATTACAAATGCACGGGAACACAAAAAAGGACAAATTACTTGAATGTCTCTCGCTTTTTAAATATCTGAAAACTAACAATATGTTAGACAAATGTTCAATATTTGTCAGCTATAATATGGTAAAAATTCCAAAGTTAGAAAGTATAGCTAACTTGAATTTTGTTAATTTAAAAAACGAAATTAGAGACATTGTTCACTCTCAACTGGTGCGCTTAAACAATATAATCGAAACTAATAAACATGATATTCAAGTCTTAAAAAACAAAACAAGTTTATTGTCAAATATTAATGTTGAAAACAACTGTAAAACTGCCAACTCTGAAAACATTAAACCTACTGTTTTGCCGAATATTCCATTTGCCAACTCTACCGTCCAGCTTGGAAAACCCCTGTGGTCCGATATTTCAAGAACCCCGACCGAAGACTCGTCGTTCACCCTTGTCACCAGAAAAAATAAACGCCCGCGCGCATTAACCAGCGACACTGACAACAACAACATTGAAGCAGATACAAATTCAAACAAACGTTCAGCTCCAAAAATTATTGGTAAAAAAGAAGTTGACTGCAAACTAAAAGCCGATAAAGTTCTGTACAACAAACGTGTCTACTCAATGAGTAACATCCAGAAATGTTCAGCCAGCGATGTCAGCGAATTTTTATCATCATGCGGGATTAACGTGTTATCATGTTATCCGGTATTTAAAAATACCGAGCCATCAAAGTTCCCCACACCAACCGAGACAACCAAGATTCATCAATGTTTCGTGTCTGCATTGACAAAATAGATTCTCCTAAAATCAACGATCCCAACATCATACCCAAAAATATAATTGTACGAGAATGGCGTTTCCTGCATAATGAAAAAAAGGCCAAGCAACAAATAACCAATCATGAATAGAAACACAAGCAACTCTCCATGTACTAACCTGCCTGATTCCAGCGATACATCTTCTGATTTAGTTTCTGTCAACCCATCCAATAACAGTATTAATTTTTCAGACATTTTTATCAATAACTTTCAAAATTACACCATAAACAATTTAAACAATCTCATACTTAACAATTTTTTTAAAACTGATAAAAATTTATCTATTATTCATGCCAATAGTCGTAGTTTGTTCAATAAAATGGCAGATTTGTTAATACTAAACGATTCCCTTTCAAATTTTTTTCCACTTATCATAATTTCTGAAACCTGGTTAAATAATGACTCTGTTAAATATATTAATATGCCTAATTATGACTTTGTTTTTAAAAACAGATCTAACAAAAAAGGTGGTGGTGTCGGGATTTTCATCAAACAGGGAATCAGCTATTTAGTTAACTGCGAAGCCGTACTGGATGATGAAGTTATTGACTTTCTTTCCGTCGACATCGCAGTTAATATGCATAAACTTAAGATAATTGCAATCTACAGACCGCCTAATTCCAACCCTGATCTACTACTACGCAAACTTGAAATTATCTTACCTACACTAAAACCTCCCAATAAATCTTATTTAATTGGTGACTTCAATCTCGATCTTAATAAATTTTTTTTTTGATCCTCATGTATCAGCCTTTTCCAACCTTCTATCATCGTACAACTTTTTTCCACTTATAACCTCTGACACACGCATTACGTCTTCCTCTTCCTCGTTAATTGACAATATCTACACAAATAATATTACTACTCACTTTTCTGGAACAGTCTTATCTGACTTCTCAGACCATTTTCCTATTTTTACCATCGCATCTAACCTCAATAAACTTAATTATTCTGCACCACAAAAATACTCCAGACTTCTGACTCCAAAATCTTTATATGACATCAACCATTCGTTATCTGCTCAAGACTGGACGTCAGTGATCACGATAGACAATGCTAATGATTCCTCATCACAGCTATATGCCATACTCAATAAAGCGATAAATACATTTGCTCCATTTTTACCTGTTAAACCAAAAAACAAAAGCTTGGTCAACACACATATTAAAAAACTATCCAATAAAAAAAACAAGCTCTTCATTAAAAGCCTCCGTAATCCTACTCCAAACAATATTTCTGAGTACAAAAAATTCCGCAACATGTTTACAACCATTAAAAGAAAAACAGAACGAGAATATTACACAAATAAACTCAGTAATTCTCCCAACGACATCAAGGCCAAATGGAATTTGATAAGATGTGCGCTAAACAAAAGACCGCCCAACTCATCCATATCCAAACTCACTGTAAGCAACAAAACAGTTGACAACAAACAGGAGATTTGCGACCGTCTGAACGAACACTTTGCAAACGTTTCAATCGAACATTCTTTCAACCTCCTACCGGGTAAGGCTGACCCCATGAAACTCTTGGGTCCTACTATAACTCAATCCATATCTCTTAACCCTGTATCGGAACGCGAATTACTATCTATTGTCCGTAAAATGAAAAATAAAAACAGTTACTCCGATGATGGCCTTAACATGTACCTAATAAAAAACATAATCCATTCCATAACTTTACCTTTAATCCACATCTTCAATTTATCATTATCAACGGGAATTTTTCCAGATACCTTCAAAATATCCAGAATTATTCCTATCCACAAAAAAGGATCCATGGATGATATAAATAACTACAGACCCATATCTCTGTTGTCTCCTTTATCCAAGATTCTGGAAAATATAATGTACATCAGATTAAATTCTTTCTTCAATCTCAACAGCATTATATGTAACAGCCAATACGGCTTCCGGGCCAAGCATTCAACGGAGCTTGCTATCCTAGACTTCACCCAACATGTCCTAAACGGTATGAATAGCAAAAAACTATCTGTTGGCCTATTTCTGGATCTTTCAAAAGCATTTGATGTAATTGACCACAGCATACTCCTAAAAAAACTTGAGTGGTATGGTGTTAGGGGAATCGCTTTCAATTGGTTGGAGAGCTATCTCTCCTTGCGTTCTCAATATGTTTATATCGATAACTTCAAATCAAATAAAACTCATGTCCAGAATGGAATTCCTCAAGGATCTACACTGGGTCCTTTTTTATTTCTAGTCTACATCAATGACCTCTGTAACGTCTCATCATTAGCCAATTTGCCGACGACACGAACATTTTGTTTACACCAGACGACATCAACAGCTGCCGAGACATCATCAACCAAGAACTGTCAGGATTTTCCAACTGGTTTCTGGCAAATAAACTACTACTAAATCATTCCAAATGTTCTTATATGATTTTTGGTCCCAAAATATTAACTAACCAAGTCCAAGATTTAAACTTGCTGCTTAACAACAATCCAATTAATCGTACTCGTTCAACTAAATTCCTAGGTATCAATATAACAGATAACCTCTCGAGGGACTACCACATGCAATCAACTTCCCAAAAGGTCAATAAACTAATTGGAATTTTCTACAAAATAAAATACAAACTTTCTCAGTCTGCTCTACTAAACCTTTACTAGGCTTTTATTTATCCCCATCTTACCTACTGCATAACTGTATGGGGAAACAGTCCTAAAAGTCACTTATACAACATTACGCTCTCTCAAAAACGTTCAATACGTCTTATCTTTAATACTAATCCTTTTGCCCATACTAAATCCTTTTTTGCAAATAACAATATTCTACCATTAAGGTTTATATATTACTATTTCACAGCCATACTTGTTTTCAAATTTATTAATAAACTTCTTCCTACTCCTCTAGACCACCTTTACACGACAAGCAATTCTATTCTATCTGCTCATACAAGACACACCCAATTCTTTTACACACAAAGAACCCGTATTAAATTATTTTCATCAAGTATTAAACTTACTGGACCAAAAATTTGGGCTGAACTGCTTCCTCCTCAGTTACATGAAATCAAAAGTATACAACTCTTTAAAAGGAAGCTACGTAACTTTTTAACAAACTTAGATCCCGACACCACCATCTAGTTATCTGGGAAAGATGTTCATATAAGCATTGTGTGTGTCTAAGTGTGTGCGAATGTGGTTGCTTGTGTGAGTGTGTGTGAATGAGTGCTGTGCTTGTGTGAGTGTGTGTGTGAATGAGTGCTGTGCTTGTGTGAGTGTGTGTGGATGAACAGGTGTGTGTTTACGTGAGTGTTTTTGTGCGCGTGAGTGAGTGTATGTGCTTCTGGCGTGGTATTTCTATAAGATAAGATTCAAAAGTTAGAAGTTAGTCAAAGTGTTATTAAATTTTAAACTTCGAAACAATTTTGAAGTATTGAAATATCTATAACCTACATTATATTGTGTTTAGGTATATTGAACTTTTTTTTTAAAATTATGTTTAATATTTCGGAACAGTTTTGAAATATTAGAATTACTCTTTATAATATGTTTGGGTACCTTGAATTCTTTTATTTGTTTAAAGCTACTCATTTATCATTATTACAAATTGACACTGGTGATCAGTACAAGAAGTCCAGATTTCTTTTTCGATTTCCAGATCATTTCCTTTCATTGATTTCATTTTTCTGATTTCATTGTTTGATTTGATGAAATAAAATGTCAAAAAAAAATACATACATACATACATACATACATACATACATACATACATACATACATACATACATACATACATACATACATACATACATACATACATACACACACACACACACACATACATGCACACATACATAGGAAAAGTATACACAATAAAATCTATCATATTTTCAAATTCATCTAACACAAGAAAGATATCATTATAATCAAGCAGCCATTCATGCTTACTTTATTATTAAATGCTCGACGTCAATAGGACTGAAGACCATAAATAGCAACAAACACACACACACTCACACAGAGAGAGAGAGAGCGAGAGGAGAGAGAGAGAGAGAGAGAGAGAGAGAGAGAGAGAAATACTTACAAAAGAACATGCTTATGCACGAGTATCAATAAATACACGGTACAAATTGTACAGACACACAAATCGAAATATAAATATTAAACTACAAATAAACATGCACATGAAACACGACATACAAACAAAAAAAACAAAACGAACGAACTAACGAACAGGCGAACAAACAAACAAGCAACAGCAAACAATATATAATACATGCGTAATTATTTTCAACACCGTTTCAAAATCACAAGACAAACAATGTCTCAATAATACCATCAGTACCAACGCGTGTTATTTTAAAATATGCATGTTTAAATGTTTTATCTAAATTTCGTTAAGATATCAACCTACGTCAATAGAACCGAAGACCAGCAATAACAACAACGACAACAAAAATGACAATGACAACAAAAATGACAATGACAACAAACAACAGCAACAACAAAATGTTTATAATAAAATTGATTATATGTCAAGCTGTTAATTGTTATTTTCTATGATCCTGTCAAAGTTGTACAATCCTCTCTTGAAAAAGAACTTCAAATCCAAATAGAATAATGCCTAAATAGAAAATTTTATTACAGAAAGAAAGTGTTAACTCATGGAACTATATATAATTCAATGTGTTAACTTGTAGACAGTTCAAAAACTCAAACATTTAATAATGAATATAAGAAAACTATATAATGAAGTATTCTAATTATACTAATTTGAAAATGAAATGTTTTTTTATAGAATTAATTCAAGATTTATTTATTCATTAATTAATTTGCTCATTAATTCATTTAATTTTATTCTTTCTATATTTTGTAGGATTTTATTCCGCTTGATACAGGACAACTGCTTTTTGCTTAAATTAACTTTTACTCATTTTCATTCACGTTTATTTTTAGTTGAATTCACAAAAATATATGTAAAAGTGGAAGAATGATACGGAACGGTTAGTTGGGATCGTCCGTGCAGTCCCCAAACAGATATACACCTAACTAACAAACGAAGCAATCATGAGTGGAACCACCAAACAAGTCAGATCTAGAATTTTTAGAGGTGAGAGTGTGATAATTTTTCTAAAAGTTTAAAAAGTAGATTTAGACCAGACATACAGCCCTACTGTCATGCAAACACACAGGCGGACAATTTTGAATTTTGTGTGCGAGGGTTGATTGAATGAATGAATGAATGAATTGAATTGAATTGAATGGCAGTTAATTGAATTAAGAATTAAGTTATTTATATTTTTAATGAAAGCATTCTTGCTTCTTGTTGTGCTCATGTTTTTTGAAAGTTTGCTAAATTAGAAATTTCATCAACTCTCTAATCTACTTGTCTACTAACTAGAAAGATTAGTAATGAGCTTATTTATTGAAATTAAATTAAAAAATATTATATTTAATAAGTTATGTGTTATTTTTTTATTAACTGTACTTATTCATTTAGTTTTTAGGTTGGAAAAAGTTAAAAAAAACTATTTAAAAACTAAATATACTATTAACTCTTAAAGATTTAATTAACATTAAGGCTTCTAAATTGAGACTTACCTTGCATAGGTAAAAATATTACTAATTAAAAATTATAGTAAATTAAGAAATCATAACATAAATTATCAGAGACACAATTCTAGTTTTGGCTCTCATAAAAACTTATACAAGTATTTACTTATTTAACATTTCAATCTTGTTTATTTATTTAACTACCAATTATTAACCTTTTTCAAAATCAGCATGCCAAATATAAATTCAAATAGTTTGAGGATCATCTATATCTATCTTTCAATAAAAAACCACTAGTAATCATAGTCAGATGGTCATTTTGTCATCTACCCAATTAATTTTTAAAATAGTGCAGAGTAACAACATTGGGAACTACCGTCTTATCTTATAACCTTACCTTCTTACTCCTATTAATTGCATGTAGACAGGCCTAGTATGACACAAAATAAAATTAATAAATCAAATATATAGATAAAAATGAATAAACACAATTATAAATAAATATCTCTGTGTTATGTTATATCTTTGTTGAATGCACATAAAAATTTATATTACTATTGTGACTGCTGTTTATTATTAAAATTGAAATTCATTCAATGGCAGACTTGAGGGAGGAAGACTGCCTGTGTGTCTGATGAGAGTTGTTGTATTTATCATCTTTTCATTCATTCATTCGACTAATTTTTCAATTAGTAATTAATTTAAACAATTTTTTAATTAATTGTTGATTAATTAATTAAAATGATTTTTAAAGCACGCAAAGCCCTAGATGATGAAACCTCAAAAATTGATTTTACAAAACGTTAGTCTTTTTTTTTCTGCTCTTTTTCGATTGGCTATGAATGTAGTTGACAATTTCTCCATCCTCTTACTCCTCTCAATTGCACGGATGCACCTGTTATGTATGATTCAAACAATATCTAAAGATTAAAAAAAATGAATAAATAGAACTTCAAATAAGTATTTGCATGTAATGTTGTATCTTTGTTGAATGCAAATCAAAATTATTATTTCACCCTATGAAATTATATTCTCATTTAAATTTTATTCTAGCCAAAATAATTTTTGGAGAATTAAAAAACTAGACACAGCTTGAAGATTATTGATCAATGAAGTTAACTAACTGGTCGTTGTTTATTGTTGTTGTTTATGGTTGTTGTTTATGGATGTTGTTTATGGTTGTTGTTTATGGTTGTTGTTTATGTTTACATTATGTCTGTGTGGATGAAGTTGTTCATCGTACTTGCGTTGATTAACAGTGCCAGATGAGGTGATGAGGGAAATCTTAGTTGGCATCAACACCAATGATTCATCCAACCCGACGAAATTGAACCCGACGAAGTTGAACTATTACAATGCATTTGTCAGGTACCTGACCAGACTGGGTGGTCACATCAGCCTCTCCATGCCCACAGCTGATGTTCTAATATGGTTAATGTCATTCACGCTTCAACTATTATGGTGTAATTCGAATTTCAACTGTTATTGTTGTGACGATGATAGTAACTTTTGAATGCATGTAACCACCATTCTGAAGAGACACCGTACAAACAAATGATTGAATGTTTATTTCCATAATGATGATGATGAAGATGATGAAGAGGATGATGATGATGAGAATGATGATGAGAATGATGATGGTGGATCACCAACTGAACAGCCTTCAGCAGGGTCTTTTCAGCAAATGGAAGGAACTGAGGATTGGGGCGTTGCGTTCACTGAGATACTTCTGTGACTGTCGGGCCACTGTCGGAATCATCTTCAACTTGAAACTCCACTACCTCATTGTCAGGTGGTTTCTTCTTTCTTTCCATCAGTCATCTCTCTTTTTTTCCTCCTCTTCTCTTCATTTTATTATCTCTTCCTTTGTATTTCCATTCTTTTATATCTCTTAACTATTTCAATATCTTTCTTTAAGCCTTTTCTTTCTCTTTCAGGCTCTTTTTATCTCTCTTCTCTCTCTCTCTTTCTATTTCTTTTTTTCTCTGACTCTCTCTGTCTCTTTCAATCAATGTTTGTCTCTCTCTCTCTCTCTCTCTCTCTCTCTCTCTCTCTCTCTCTCTCTCTCTGGTTCACTCCAGACATGTTTTGCATGATAGAGCATGTTTCCCATTACATTATGTAATTGAAACGTTTACCAGTATTGCATATGGACCATCATCATCCATATTATTAACTCTGTGTGTGCGTGTGTGTGTTTGTGTGTGCGTGTGCGTGTTTGTGTGCGTGTGTGTGTGTTTGTGTGTGTGTGTGTGTTTTGACGCTGAAGTTTCAAGTTCAAAGGTCAAATGATATTTTTTTTTTAATTTTCTGGATTGATCATTATCAAAATCTGATGTAAAAGAATTAATTGATTGATTGATTAGTTGGTTGGTTGGTTTGTTGATTGTTTGTTTGTTGATTGATTGATTGATTGATTGATTGATTGATTGATTGGTTGATTACCGTACACTATCACGCATACTCACTTATTCTGGTTCTGGCACGTAAGCATGTAGGTAAATGATACACGTAAATTCACGCACTGCACGACTTACGTCACATGTGGCAAGCAGGGGTTTCTTTGCTTTTGAACCTGGTCACTGCAACAGCAGGACCAGGCGCTTTATCCATTACACCATCTCGCTGCCAATTATGATGTGTTATATTATGATACATTGTGATAATATATGAGTGAATATATATATATATTATCGTGATGATGTATGTGATGTAATGGACATGATGATATGTTCTCAGATCCCTTGATATCTACGCGAATAATGACGCTGAACGAACAAGTGCACTGAGACTAATAAGGAGAATCATGTACATCCTACTATCGTCATCGTCGTCGTCTTCTTCTTCCTCCTCAACATTGTCATCAGTGTCATCACCTCAATCTTCATCATTATCACCACCAAGAACTACAACGACACAAACAACAATACAGGCAACAACGCACGTAACAACAACACAGGCAACAACGCACATAACAACAACAACACAAACAACGACACAAAATGAAAAGTTTAAAAATTCATTGAGTGCCACAACAAATAATTTTTCAACACTACATCAACCAACAGCAACTCAGCCAAATGTTGATTGTAACAAAATGACAACTACACAAACAACTGCAACATTAGCACCAACAACAACAACAACACATACGACCACACCATCGTTAACTTCAACTCCATTAACAACAAATAAACCTTTTCATGCAACAACGACACCACCAACACCATGTAAGCCATCATCAACAACAACAACAACAAGACCAACAACAATGAGATCGAGGTTGTTATCTTCCAGTTCAACACTCTCTCCATCTATGCTCTCAGATTTGAGTTTACTTTTAAGAGGGGTGATAGCCATTGCTGACGACGGTTTTGAGGGCAAAGACAAATTATTCAACATCTGTTTGTCCACCATTTGTGAATTAGGTTTGCTGGTCTTTCTTCGTTCGTTAGCCATTCTTTTTTGTCCAGTCGAAAGTGTCGTCACGTCTGGTAATGTTTCTTATATCTTTCAATGTTTCTCATTCCTGAATGTCTGTTTCATTACATTTCACTCTGTTAGCTCAACTGTATGGTGCAAATTTCCAAACACACGACATAATCATTCACACTCATTTGAGGTGCTCATGATCCAATGCATCAGTGTTAATGTGATAATTCTGGTGAAGAAATCTATAATAATAACAATGATGATTGGATGATAATAACAATAATAATAAAGATGATTGGATGATGATAATATATATAAATATGTGTTTGAATTGCAAGTGTCATAAATCATCTCATTGAGAACTAAAGATATATGTACTTCATTTTTCAAAATTTTTACCACTTAGCAATTTTTAATTTTATGACAATTTATTTATTGTAATTATATTTCATTGAATATTTTAAAAAATTGAACTGTTTGACCTCACACAGCAATACTCGACCCCGAAATGACTTTCGAACTTGGAGGGGTGACCACTATTTTGAGGGCTGTCCAACATTTTTATGGCCACCCGCACATCAACGAGGCTCTTGTAGAGGCCATCTTGAATTTTTTCAACTTCCCCCATTCTAGGTCCCTGGTTCGAGCCGATTACGATTTAGAGGTTGGTTGTAATGAATTTATTTTTATAAATACTAATAAATTATTTTAATAAATACTAATAAATTATTTTAATAAATACTAATAAATCATTTTATTATATAATATTAAATTATTTTTATATATAATAATAAACTATCTAAATAAACTAATAATATTTTTTGTTCTTCAAAATATATTTACAATGTGAAAATTAAAAAAAAATAATAGAATAATGAATCCACCACCCACCTTGGATTGAATGTTATATGGTTAATAATAATTGTTGTCATAAATGTATCATATTGTGTCGTTATCTGATGATATAGTATCATATCGCCACATTATACATGTATCTATCATATAATATTTTATCAGTGGTCATATTGATGATATCTTGTATCTATCCTATAATATTTTATTGCTGATCATGCTGGTAGTATTATATCACGTAAAACGTTATGCATCTATCAAATACTATTTTATTATTAATCATATTTATTGCTACAAATCAGAGGATATATCTTGTATCTATCTGTTTATCTATCTATTTATCTATCTATCTATCTATCTATCTATCTATCTATCTATCTATCTATCTATCTATCTATCTATCTGTCTGTCTGTCTGTCTATCTATCTTTCTGTCTAACTATCTATCTATTTATATCATTTATTACTGTATCATTAGTCACATCGATAGTATGATATCACTGACACCATACTTCATGTATCCATCACATCTTCCCCGTTGTTGTCCAGTACATGCTCGCCCCGTTCACTGACCTTCAATATGTGGCTGACGAGATTGATGTCAAGGACAGATTCAAGTATGTATCGTGTTTGCATTTCTTATTTGTTTTTGTCATATTTTTTATTTAAATACAATAATAAATTAAATATATATATATATATTTTCATTTAAATACAATATTAAATTAATTGAATAAAATTTGTCTCCATGGTTGTAAAGTATATTCTTCCATTTGTGTTTTTGAGATTGAGAGAGCAACAGATGATCCTCAGAATTTTGTTGTCTTAATGTTCAGTACCGTCATTGTAAAAACCACACCAAAGCATATAATCTTTTTAAAGTTTTGAGGCAGCGTTTGAACCAGATCACTGAGCAATAACAGCGTCGCAACAGTCGACACTTCTACCACTTGAGCTATGGCTAACTTACCAACTAATAACAAGTTTGAAAAATAACCCTAACCTCCAAATCCTCTAGCCCCTATTATTAATATCTACTATGCCTCCATTGAAATCTGTCGCAGCTGAAATACAGCTGGCTTTCTGTGTCATCATAGTTGCAGTACTTGTTATGTGATGTCAATCAAGCCAACAACTTCGTTCAATGTAGAGAGTCTTTGTGTTGGAATTTGAGTGACATGAAATTGTCTTTAATGTACTACAAGAAGTTAATGAGTTGAGGATTTACTCATGGAACGCCTGAAGAGTTTTTGATAGTTTCAATGTAAAGCGGACTTTTTGAAAAATAAATAGCGTAATGTTAATTTTGCGTAGGACCTTCCCGATCCAACTCAAGATCTCGTTAACCATCTTTTTTTTGCAACAAACTTTTTATTTGTGATAAAGTTGATTTGTTTTTAAAGTCTGATCTTTTAATAACATTTTTTACAGTTTATAAGTTACACTATGAGGTTGTTGAAATCACGTTTAACGTTCCAGTTGTCATTCTCAAAGAATTTATTTAAAAATTAATACCGTCAAAAAATAAATAGATAAATAAATAAAATATGGTGAGCGCAGTTCAGACGTCGACATGAAGTTCACGGCATGTAAGCTCGCCCTCACCGCCATGCTCAAGTCTTGGACCGGCATCCTCTACTTATGCAGGCCTCAGCTATCATCATCATCACAACCATCATCACAGCCATCATCACAGCCATCATCATCACAACCACCACCATCATCATCATCATTGATGGGCATCAAATCGCTGTTCAAGATGTTGACGTTATCTTCAAACGAAACAAGGGTTCGAACTTTTTTTTTTCAATCCAACATCGTTACGTCAGTTTATTCAAACGACTTCATTCGTACTGTTATTGTTGTTATTGTTGATGTTAACGTCATTAATGTGTCTTTTTAATTTTCCTTTCCTGCTGCCATTCATCCTCATTAACTGCTCAGGTGCGTTTCAGTGTTGGCCTCAGTGTTCGTTTCCTAATTGACACGTGCACAATCTCATTCCACCTCCCTCCACTCACTCACGTTCACTGATGACGTCATAACCATCGTCATCACCACTCCCGTCATCAGTTCATTATCGTTTTTATGTTCGTCGTCGCTCTGTTGTTAACGTTATCATCATAATCATCGTGATTATCATCGTAATCATTGTAATTATCATCGTGATTATTATCATTAACATCTTCATCTCCACCAGAAAGAAATTCTCGATATAATATTCGATGTTTTTCGACTGCAAATTCCCGAGTGGACTGACGATTTCAACAAACTAGGTTTCTATCTGACCTATTAATTGTATCATCGCTCATTTTTGTATCCTATCACATATCATAGTGTATCACCTGATTGGTCAAGATGTATACAAGATGTATATCTTGTATCATATTATCATTGTACGGTCGGCCATATAACATTTGGTATTGTTATTGTTGGAGATTGTATATCATGTATCATTCCATCAGATCATTAGTACTATTTCCTGGTATCATATATCATATTTCGTGTATCATTATATATCAAATGTTGTCCTAGTAAATGTTGTTTCAGCGTATGTCGCGAGTGAGTCATTCATATAGTCAGCCATATATTCATACTTTAAAGAGCGCTATTACATTAATTTTTTACTACTACTAGTACTATTACTACTACTACTACTACTACTACTACTACTAATAATAATAATAATAATAATAATAATAATAATAATAATAATAATAATGATGATGATGATGATAGTTAAATAATCTGCATAATAATAAAGCATAAAAAAGAAATCTTCTTTAATTTAACACTCCAAAATGTGTCGTTTCTTTTGATAATTTTTTAAAAATGAATGTGAAGCCACGCGCCATCACGACGACCTGAAGTACCTGCCAGAGTCATGCACGCTCGTCAATGGCTTCATCGTGGAGGAGGCCAAGCTCTTACTACCTCACGTATCTAAGACCAGGTTGTTGTTGTTGTTGCTGCTGCTGTGTTGTTGCTGCTGCTGTGTTGTTGTTGCTGTTGTGTTGTTGCTGCTGGTGCTGTGTTGTTGTTGCTGCTGTGTTGTTGCTGCTGCTGTGTTGTTGTTGCTGTGTTGTTGTCGTTGTTGTGTTGTTGACTGGGTGGGGTGCACCTTCACGCAACAGACTGGGTCTCTCGCTACGCCCCTGTGTTGATTTGTTTTTGTTTTGTTTATTTTTTCAAAATGTCGTTGGCGTAGTAGCTGTTTAGTCATCTACTCAGCTTTCCGGATTGTAAATATGCGATTGTGTGATGGATCTGTGACATACGATAAATATTGTAAAAATATTGTACGCTAGATAGATACGTAGTAAGTTGTTAGATGCGTAACTAAGTTATTATATAGTAAGACTATATAATTTAAATAAATATATTTTAAAACATTGAGTTTTAAAATAATGAGGTTCATGCAAATGCAGCCAACAACCAACCAACACAACACAACAACAATTCAACAACAACAACAGAATCAACTTGTTGGACAACCACATGGCCTTCATACTTGCTTGCTTCTTCCAAGTTGGACTGGTTGAGGTCAGTTCACGTCATTCATTCATTCAATCAATCATCTGTTCATCTGTCAGTCACTCAGATTACCATTCAATCATTCAATTTGCTATTAATCCATACACTGCACAGCAACTGACAAACGATTAATATTCTCATGCAAATATTTCGAAAACATAGTTTTGCTGGTTCGTTTCATAACTTAGTGGCTCACTTTTCGAAACTTTCAATTAAACTCCTTTACATGTTATGAAATCTTATGATGAGTTTATTGATGATGACGATAACTACGCTTAAAATGATTGTGGTGATGATGATGATGGTGATGCTGATGATGACGGTGATGATGATGATGACGACGACGACGATACCTTCACTGACCTCACATGACGTCATCCAACCCACCAGGCCCTGACGGAAACGATAATAACGAGCAGCAGACATGTTTGCGTGCGAGCCACTGTGCTGCTCAGCCAGCTGCTTCAACTTGTTAGTGCCTCTCTTCTCTTGCTAACTTCTGTTGTTGTCCTTTTGTCAGCTGGCGTGTTGCGTGTCGCCTGGCATGTTTTGATCTAGTGGTATTTTGTTTGGCGTGTTTTGTTCTCGTTCTTTTCTGCGAATATTTATCTTTTCATCTCATTCCCTATTTTTGTTTTTAAATTGATGTTGAATGCTTTGTTTTTCCTGTAATTTTTCATTTCTCCTCTCGCCAATCACACTCTCCCACTGTTAACCCTCTAATTCCCTGCACATCTCTTCACTGACGACGACAACAGTCAACGAGGTGGCTGCCAGATGTACACAATGATGTGCGCAAGCATTGTCTGCAGAACATCGTGCACCAGTCACTCACGCCTCATCATTCTCATCTGCACCATGGTGATGCTAGAAACAACATGGACTCAAGAATGTTGGTTGCGTGTTGGTTGTGTTGATGGGATGGACTATTAAATGGAGAAGTTTGTTTGAGGAGTGATTGAGTGATAGCAAACTCACAAAACAATGACGACGATGATGACGACACACACACACACACACACACAACTACTCACTCACACACACACACACACAACTACTCACTCACACACACACACACACACACAACTACTCACTCACACACACACACACACACAACTACTCACTCACACACACACACACACACAACTACTCACTCACACACACACACACACACAACTACTCACTCACACACACACACACAACTACTCACTCACACACACAGACACACACAACTACTCACTCACACAGACACACACAACTACTCACTCACACACACACACACAACTACTCACTCACACACACAGACAATGTTCAGACGCCATAGAGTATTTAAGCAGGAGCGCCCCATGCAGCAGACACCAT
>NW_008704216.1:2979053-2981420 GCF_000326865.2 Helobdella robusta | reverse complement strand
TCTGTGTTTATGTACAGGTGCTGGTGTGTTTGTGTATATAAGTTTGTGTCTCCGAGTGAGTGCACTTGCGTTTATGTGTGTGTTCGTTTATAGATCATTACAATATATTGATTAGATTAGGTACGTGTATATATATATGTTCATATGTTTGCATGATAGGATCGCCACCACAGCCACAACAACCACCACAAGAATGACTGAAAGTTGTTCATTGTACATAAGTTGGCCATTTGAGGCTGTTTTGAACTCCAGCTCCTTGTTAACCAGGCTGATGAAACTACTTACCACCATTTGAAAACATTTTTGAAGTATTTTTATTTCGTTGTAAAATTAGTACTAGGTAATCCTGAATATGCGTTATAATGTTTTAATCTTCTAGATACGTCAATACATCGTCACCACTCAAACAATCAACACTATCTCTCTCTCTCCCTCTCTCTCTTTCTTTTTTTCTCACCTTGCTGTAGTGACCGCATTCGATTACATGGACATCCCTGCCTCTCACGTGCGTGTGCGTGTGTGGTGCGTTGTTTCACGCGCATGTACTCGCATATGTGTTTGTCGTTGATACCTCTGACAAATATTGAAGAGAAAATTGTAATGAAGTGAATAGATCTGCTTTGTGTCTTTGAAAATCTTTTAGATTTGTATGTTGTAACAGTATCTCAAATTAAAGATCTTAACTAACAGAAATTTTTATATTCTAATTATTTTTAACTGTTATTTCTACCGCAACCTTCCGTTGCAACATCTGTGGCTTGTTGACGCTCGCGAACGGACGCCGCTGCTTGGCCGATCTGGACTGCAAACATGTTTCGAATTGTATTTTGTCAAAAACATGCCAATAACATTTAATTTTCCGTGACGCTAGTTTTGTCGTCGTCCAGATAGCTCCAGGCAACCGAAAGATTCCGGCTTATTATCGCTCCCAATGGACAACGCCGTGATTGGCCTCTAGCTCCAACTCCAACTCGGCCATCTCCTCTCGCGAAGGAGTTCTTCGCGTCTGTTGCATGCATGCATGAACTCTTTCCATCAGCTCCCTACATTCCTCTCATCAACAACTCTTCAATGAACCTTGCACGGAACATCACAGGCACTTTTGGTGACTGCAGAACTTTCGACATCAACCAACCACCTCTGACCCTATCCATAGGGTTCTGAATAATTGACATTATTATTATTATTATTATTGTTATTATTGTTATTATTACTTTTGTTTTTATTTTTATTTTAACGAGAGTTTCATTGACAATATTTGCACTCTTAAAAGACGTAATATGATGAAGCTACAACAAAAAGCTACAACATTTTGTCTTCGCCCATGTTTTTTTTCTCATAATAAAAAGAAGAAACCGAAGGACGTGCGTACTGAAGAAAGATCAATTAACATTGACAATAACACTATCTATCAACAACAACAACAAAACAATAACAGCAACATGATGCATCGAAATGTATCAACAACCAAAAATCAGCAACACTCCAAACGACAAAAACAACAACAACATACATCAACATTTAGAGACTACGCAAAAACAACAACTACTACAACAACAACAAAAACCACAACAACAACGTATAGTATCGACTCAACAATCAACCATCGAAAAACACAAAATGAAACAACAAATTATCACAACAAAACGTCAAGGCAAACGTCATCGGACAACAATACAACAACTACATCAACATGATCCAACGTATGCACCAATAACACAACAGCCACAACAACGACATAACAAACAGTTATTTTTAAGCGAAAATATGACAACAACAAAACGAATTTATCCCTAAAAAACATTACAACAACACAACAACGATGAGAACACAAAAACTCAACACAACAAATACAACAACACAGCAACGACAAACTCTACAACACAGCAACACAACAATAACACAACACAACAACAACACAGAATCAACAATAACTCAACAAACAACGACACAACGACGCAACAACAATGAGAACAGCAGTAGTAGCAACATTTGGCGAGCCTGACTTTCTAATGACCATTCTGACACCTAACTCAATCTTTTGTCACTCTGCATGTATGTCTGCCTACACCCGCATTTATGTGTGCGTGTATCTGTATATATTGTATTTTTGCTTATACAGGCATACACACGCACACACTAACACATTCACGCACACTCATATATATATATATATATATATATATATATATATCCATTCATTCATTCATTCATTCATTCATTCGTTCGTTCGTTCGTTCGTTCGTACGTTCGTTCGTTCGTTCGTTCGTTTGTTCGATCGTTCGTTTTTTTGTTCATTCATTTATTCAATCGTTCGTTCATTCATTTATTCATTCATTCATTCACTCAATCACTCACTTATCACTA
>NW_008704216.1:2974053-2976553 GCF_000326865.2 Helobdella robusta | reverse complement strand
AATGTTGAAGCGGTTTTGTTAGTAAAAAAACATTTCCATGTCTCATTTAGTTTTTGCACGGGGAATAAAATGGCGGTCTGCTTTTGTAAGAGGAACACAATAAATTAATAAGTATTGAAGAGTGAGATACATGAACGATTGAAAACGAACGAACGAACGAACAAACTAGCAAACAATCGAACGAACGAATAAATGAAAGAATGCATGAATGCATGAAAACAAAAAACATGGAAACCAAATCAATACATCAAAATTGTACCATCTACAAAATAATAAAAGCCAATGAATCCATACATTCACAAAAACAATACAACATATATAACAAACAATACAACAGACGAAAAATTGTATATACGAGGTGTAATACAAAGTGTATACGAGGTATATACAGAGTATAAAGTTATAACAAATGGTCGAAAAAGTATCCAGGTGTTGGCGGGCTCTGTGTAAAAACGTCTGCATATTGACGCTAAATTTCCCTTCGCATTAATTAAGATTTATACCTAAATGCCATATTTGGGATTTATAATTCAAACACATGAATTCAGATTTATGCATGCATAATTCGTTCGCATGTGCATGTGTTTGGATGTGCTTGGGTGTTTTTAGGTGTGCATGCCCTGTGCATGCGTGTACACTTGTTTGTTTGCTGATACTTGTGTTTGTATGTTTGTATGTGTGCTTATGCATGCTTAAATGTTTGCAATATTTTATTTTTATTTACAATAACAAAACGTATACAATGATGCAAGAGGTACATGACATCACATTGATATTCTCTTGATGTCATCATCCTGACGTCGTCACATCATCATTTACGACTTCATCATTCTCGCATCAGTTTATCGCAGGATTGCCATCATCTTCTTCCCACCACACAACCACCAAACCACACACAACCACACACACAACAACCAAACACAGAACCACCAAACAACCACACTCAGCCACAAACAATCACCACAGACACACACACACAGACACACACAAACACACACACATACACACACACACGTCACACTCTCACACCAACAAACAAAACAAATGACATCAGCAGGCGAATATGACGTCATATAGAAATACGGGAGAGCATTAATACGCTAGAGGATATGTATAAACCTCTCTATATATACACATACATATACGTTTGAAGGCGACTATATTCGATACAATAAATTCTACCGAATTGTTGGCATTAATCAATTTAAAGTTTATATTTTCAATTTTCCTCTCTAGAATTTTTTGAAAATTGTTCAATTTGTTGAAAAGAGAATCATTATTCAAGTTTATCATAAAAATCTGATGGAACTGTTGTCATCCAAATTCAACATGCAGATAAGGCCTTATTTCAATTTCTCACAAATCATTTTTAGTGCAGGTTTGATTGATATAGTTTGTTTTAACAAAGCAAAGTTAGTTAGCTATTAACTAAAAAAAGCTAGCTAAATAAGAAAAATTGAAAAGACAAACGTTAAATTTATTAATGCCAAACATTCGGTAGAATTCATCTATTACACACACATATGGATTTATATATGAAAATATATATATATATATATATATATATATATATATATGCATTTCGTGAATTCTGAATTGTATGTTGTATGTTTTGTACGTATCATGAATTCACACAATACTGTATAAAATATGTCTATATATATATATATATATATATATATATATATGCAAGCATATATATATATACATATATACATTATATATATTTACCTATAGTATGTAAATAAGCACATGTATATTTCCATAGATAGATGGCCATGTATGTGCGAGTTGACCCAAAATGGTCGATCTACGTTTTAATTAAAAGAACCGCCATTTTGGGGACAGTATTATTAATATTACTACGCCGTTGATATATTAGTATTGCTGTAGGATGTTGTTGTTGTGTTGTTGTTGTGTTGTTGTTGTTGTGTTATAGTTGTAATGGTGATGGTGGTTGTGGTGGTGTTATGTACGTATTTATTTGATGACGTTGTTGTTGTGTTGTTGTTGTTGTTGTTGTTGTTGTTGTGTTGTAGTTGTTGTTGCAGCAGCTGCTGCTGTTATTGTTCAAGTGGTTAATGAGGATGCTTTTGATTTTATTGTTGAGGTTGATGTTTTTGTTTGTTTGTTGTTGTTCTGGTGTATGTTGTTGTTGTTGTTGGCTGACAACTTTGACATTGCGTTTGTTGTTGGTATTTAAATATCACTAAAAATAAACTGGCGTCTATTTTTCTGTTACATCATCATCTCACCATCATTATCACCATCATCATCACCACCATTATCATCATAATCATCATTGTCATCATTAACATTATGATTAACGTAATCATAATTATTATCACCGATATCATCATCATCAACATCAACATCGTCATCTTCATTCTCGTCGTCATCATCATCATCTCAACAACAACAACAACTGCACAACGAACGACTGACCAAAGAATAATAATCTCATTTGCATAGGACAGCAGTCTTACCATACAGGTCAATA
>NW_008704216.1:2972525-2973387 GCF_000326865.2 Helobdella robusta | reverse complement strand
AACAAAAATATTAACCAATATAAAATGAAAGTGCATCTAACGAAAACACGTTAAACAACAACACACCTACAATCCTGCATCTTTACAACTTAAACAACATTAACAGCTAAGGCTTTTGCAGCAAACAACAGCAACATTAACAACAACAACGACATCATCAACAACAACAAAATCATCATTAAAAATTAAACCAAAAACATTAACTAACTAAATAACAACAACAACATCTAACAACAACATCTAACAACAACAACATCTAAAAACAACATTTAACAACAACAACATCTAACAACAACATTTAACAACAACAACAACATTAGCAACAAAACAACAACACCAGCAACAACAACACCAATATTAAATGATAGCGCGTTATAAAATCAATGCCAAAAAGTGTCTTGCAAAATTTTTAAAACTGTTGAAATATGCCTGAATAACAACAATAACAACAACAACAACAATAACATCAATAATAACAACAACAACAATAATACTACTACTACTACTAACAATAATGATAATTATAATAAAAAGTTGAATGAACATTCGCTTGAATATTTGCTTGTGTATTTGTATTGTTGTTTGTAATTTATGTTTGTAATGTATGTTTGTATTGACGATTGTCTGTTTGTATGTTTATAATGATGTTTGTTTGTTTATATGTTTCTATTGATGTTTGTTTGTATGTATGTTTCTGTTGATGTTTGTTTGTCTGTATGTTTATAAGGATGTTTGTCTGTCTGTATGTTTATATTGATGTTTGTTTGTTTGTATGTTTATAATGATGTTTGTCTGTTTGTATGTACGTGTGTGTGCAAATTTATGCGTGCATATGTCGTAATGAGGAAGAAGGAGAAATATT
>NW_008704216.1:2884818-2945194 GCF_000326865.2 Helobdella robusta | reverse complement strand
ANGGCTTTTTTTACATTTTATAAATCAAACTTTAATAAACTCAGAACATGCTGTAATATTATGATCAAAATAAATAAAACATGTTGACGAAGAAATGACTCGACAAAGTGTTGAAACGCAAAAACAATAAATACAGGATAAAGTGTTTTATGTGCTGCTGTGCGTATGCGCGTCTGGTGATTTCAAATTGTGGTGAGTGGGAAGTGAGGAAACGTGGAAGGTGAGGGTCGCAAGGTGAAGGGCGGGATGAACCAACCATCTGGCAAGATGAGTGGGAAGTGGTAGGGAGGAATATGTGGAATGGTTCGAATTAGATAAAAAGAAGGTATTGTAAGATGGAATAGAGAGGCCATGGTAGTTGATGTGGAGAATTAATTTTTCAAAGGTTCCCATCTACTTATGTTTTCTCTGATAACATTTCCTCACTATTATGCTATAATATTTAGAAATGAAATTATTTTCAAATCACTTTTTCCATAAGACCTGAAGATAAACTATCTGACGGCTGATAAGAAGAGTGATGAGGGAGCACTTAAGAATGGTGGTGCTGGCGGAGGTGATGAAGAAGCTGTCAACCAGTCTGCAGCGAACATCGATGAAGCAAGAACTGAGGCATCCATTTTGAGGTCGCCTCATTCGCAGGATCACCCACATCCCCACCACCATCTCGTGCCCACCATACTCTCCAGTTTGTTCTCCAAATTGAGGATCAAACAAAAACGAAGCTCCCACCATGAAATTTCAAATACGTTTGACTTGAACAACGAATCTGATCCCAGCAGACGCAAACGGCGGGAGTCTGATCCTGTTTTTAAATCCATCGACAGGAAACGAGGATCGCATAAAACTTTCTGGAGCGCGAGGACTCAAAAAGAGAGGCCACATTTGGGATCGTACGAGCACAAGACAACCTTAAAGTCGGAAAAAATTGATCAGCTGTGGGGGAGTGCAGAGAATGATCTGAACGTCGCCAGCAACAGCAACAACGACGATGAGACCAGCATTGGCCTCAGTCTCGACAACAAAAGCAATCTCGAAGAGAACATTCAACCGAAGCAACACGTCGTCAGTTTCACAATGCCCGTCGTGTCGTCCAGTTTGACATCACTACAACAACAGCAAGAAAAACAACAGATCTTTTCAGAACAACCACAGCCGCAACCACAGCCGCTACAACAGCCGCAACAACAACCACAACAGAAGCGACACAGTCAAGAAAATTTAGACAAACAAGTGAAAGCGAGGCATACAAAGACGAAAAGTTTAGACTTGCGGTTCGTACATGTTTCTTTTGTACTCCAACCCATCTTCATGTTTGTTCATCGTTTTTGTTGCTTGTAGTCCAGAAGACTGCGACAATGATGTGATGAGATGATTTCAAATGAATGATTGACTCGAATGGTTGTCTGGTGGCCATTGCATTATTATTATTAATGGTCTCATTATTATTTTTTATTAGTAGTAGTAGTTGCTGTCGTATTAGTAGTTTGGTTCAGTAGTAATAATAGTTGTTGTTGTAGTAGCAGGAGCAGCAATAGTAATTGTATCACACTCATATAAATTTAATCAAATTGATAACAAAATTTAATACTCACGCGCCCACATGCACACATATTCACGCATACATACACATTCACACACAAACACGCACACACACATTCTCTCACACTTCACACGCACACACACACACACAGGAACAGTATACGCATGAGCATTGGACGAAAGTTCAACTCTTCAAGGTGTGGTTCTTCATACATTTGGTGTATCGTGATTGTATATTATTTTTCTGTATTCTGCTTTCATTTTCATGTATCACGTTTGTCCTTTATAATGCGCTTGTATATTATGTTGATGTTTGTATGTATGTCTTTTTATTATAAATTTGCCATCCATCAATGTTGATGTTTCTTTATCTTGTTGCTTCTTCTGCTGGCGTTGTTTCATTACATCTCCTCGTTCAGAGGCTTCAGCAGGACTCTCTTTCTTTCTTTCTTTCTTTCCTTCTTTCTTTCTTTTGTTCATTTGTTCATTCATTCATTCATTCATTCATTCAATCAATCATTTATTTATTTATTTGTTTTCATTATTTATGTGATGTTTAATACTGACAATCCATGGTATTGTATCGTGAATGTGTTTCATTGAAGTGACATGTGAGATCCGTGAAATGAAATCAATAACAAATAAATTAATTAATTTTGCCCATCGTAAGTCTTTCAGGAGTCGATCTCAACCCCAGTTACAACGTTACAATTACTAAATAATGATTGCAATAAATGCCTTTAAATCAAAAAAAAATATTGAAATTTAGAATAAAACGAAAGTTTTTTCATTTCTTTTTGTTGCAGTACAAATCGCGCACTGTTCTTTCCCAAATCTATAAATAACCTGAACTTGCGGGATTCCCCGTCTGATATAAATAGCAACCTGCGGAAGCTGCTGTGTGACGGAGGGGCAGGCGAGTGCAGCTCGAATGTCTTCATCAGCATCGGCATGCCTCTCCAACTTTCACAAGTCTTCCAGGCTGGTTCTTAGTTTTTTTTTTTAAATCTTTATTAATTTCTTGAATTATTTATTTATTTAGGTTTAAACTTTATTATTGTTGTTATTATTATTATTAAGATTTGGTTTAAAACACGTTTCCTGGATGTTTTATGAACATTCATTTAATTAGCTATTGGAATAATTTTTAATATTATTCCTTATGTTTCTACAAATTATATTTTTTTAAATATGATAATATATCTATTACTTTAAAATCATAATTGTTATCGTCGTTATTCCCCATCATTCCAACTCCACCGTTGATTGACAACATCTACAGAACCTTGATGAATCCGATACGAAGCATCATCATCATCATCATCATCTTCAGCATCATTACTATGACCACAATCATCCTCATCACCATCAATATCCACATCATCAGTATCACTATCATCACCGGATTGCTAATAACAACAAGTTAAAAAAGGAATTTTTAAAGATGTCAAACAACGGTAATGATGATGATGGTGGTGGTGGTGGTGATAGTGGTGGTGGTAATAGTGGTGATGATGATAATGTTGATAACGATGATGATGATGACGAAGATGATGATAATGATTTGATCTTTACAATTGTGATCATAATTCAGTTTCAGTTACACTACTATATTTGCAGAATATATTAGCTATTATATATTATATTATATATTATATTAAGGAATAATATATTTCCTCACCTCAATGCAGCTTCATTCACACATTCGACGACTTTTTTCTTCGTAAATATTCTAAAAACTGCACTTTTATTTCTTCACCGTACTTTCTGTTTTTTTTTATTTTCAAGACTTTCTGTTTATTTTCTGACCAGTTCAAAATTTGATTATTAAAATTCTCATCCAAGGTGAGGACTATCTCATAATTCTCTTTCATTTCAACTGCATGTTTCATCGAACTTTGGTCTCGTTACATTCATTTGTAGATTTGCACACAGAAATTGTGTCCGCCAAATTTGACTTCAATAAATATTTTGATGTCTTTAATGTGCACAATGCTAGAGGTTGTTTCATTTGCTCAAGGGGAACAGGTTGGTTGGTTGTTTGGTTGTTTGGTTGGTTGTTTGGTTGTTTGGTTGATTGGTTAGTTGTTTGGTTGGTTGGTTGGCTAGTATTGTCTCTTGTTTTGTTAATAATTTTTTAAGCGAGTACATGCCTATGAACTTCTGATATTATTACATCACATCACCATCGTTATTCACCGAACGAGTTCTCACCAAATGTTTCAGTGAGGGTGTGTGAGGAAGATGAGGCAGCAATCAGGAAGGAGATTTTGAAGTTTTCCCTGCTCCTGTCGTCATCTGTGGCCTCCAAATCCACCGAACTGAACCTTTCAATGTATGCTGTCGTCTTCCATTTTAATGATCCACTTTCCACTCTGATACATAACAATCGCCGTTTCATCTATGCATGAAACGGCGATAAATTCTAACGATCAATTTGTTTGCTATTTATTAAATTGCTATTCTTTTTCGAAATAATTTTCAAATCCGCCGCTCTCCCCCATCATCAGATTGAAGCAAAAGTTTCCTCAGATGTTCCACAGCATTTGTTTGTACAGCGAGATTAGCTCGTTGTTGGGTGGTTCCAAGTTTCGATTGGAGGCAAGGCGCTTCATTCAAGAACTTTTTGCTGACCTAGATTTCAATGAGGTCAGATCGCTTTTAAGACATTTCAACATTTTCATGTATTTATTTTCAAACATATTTCATCAATAATTTTCAATATCCTGTATTAATTTTTTTCAGAACGTAATGGAAGCTCAATCTATCTTGAAGCTCCAGCCATCGTCAACAGCATCAACGACAACAACATTAACGTCAACACCATTAACAACAACAACAACATTAGCATCATCAACAACATTAACAACAACAACATTAACGTCATCAACAACATTAACGGCATCATCAAAATCAACAACAACTTCAATAACAACATCACTATCAACGTCAGTGGCAAAAACATCAACAATATCAGCAAAAATATTTTCATCTTCATCAATATCAACAACAACAATTTCAACAATATTAACAACATCAACAACATTAACACTGTCAACATCGAAACGACTCCAGTAACAATATCAAAAATGTCACCTCCATCAGCAACAACAACCTTACTAACAACAACAACTTTACCACCAACAACAACAACAACAACTTTACCACCAACAACACCATCCACGCTGACACCATCGACAACAACAACTTTTACAACACCAAAAACAACAACACCCCTTACAAGCAGCTCTCATCTTGGTTCTGAGATTTCTCAAATAAAATTGAATTTTGATGAAATGTGACAACCTGTTTGTGATGTCGCTAGTTGAAATGGCGATAGCTGCTACTACTACTACTTTTGCTGCTACTGCTACTTTGCTGCTACTACCACTACTGCTTTTCCTTCTTGTCCTCCGTCTTCTACTACTACTACTATTACTACTACTACTACTACTACTACTACTACTACTACTACTACTACTACTACTACTACTACTACGGCTACTCATACTACTACTGCTTCTGCTACTACTAATGCTTTTATTACTACCTCTATTGCTGCTGCTGCAGTTGTTACTAGTACAACACCTGCACCTGCTACAAACACTAGCAACCACAACAACCACAGCGGCAAGCAATGATTCTACATTGGCTAATGTTATCTACCGACTACCTCTCATGTGGTTGATGGCTTCGCTGATGGCTTCATGGTGTTGTGTTCAGTTGATTGTTGACCATCATGGCGAGCCGCACTCTTTTCAATCGCACATGCGCATGTATTTATTCATTTCATTCTCTAGTAATAAATAAATTTATTATTTATCGTTATGAAACTTTGTATTTTTATATTTCATCGACTCTTCATTAAAATTAGAACTTACTGGCGTTGTTTCTAAAGTATCGTATATGTAATATTTTTATACTGCGTGATGTTATTTATTCATTATATTGCTCTAAACTGCCCGCGCTAATGTACACGATGCTCCCACATTCGTTCGCCGCACCAGTGAACATTCGAGTTCAATGTTTCTATTTATTACTTTATTAAATATGATCAGTAGTAGGGGTCATTTGTGTTTGGCTAATACTCAATATTTCTGTAACTGCTGGTTGGTATCTGGCCTTTCTGATTTGACGTTTGACCTTTCCATTTCATCTGAAGCCTTCTTTTTAATATGCAAGTTCTTTGATCGTTGCATTTCGCTTAAATACTTTATTGTTGCACTCGCATGCTAACTTACGTCAAATCACTTCACGTTTCGGTGTGTGTGCTTATTTTTATGTGAAGAGTTGTTTCAATTTGAGGAAGTGAGAAGTTAATGCTGTTTTCTGGGCTTGCCTAACTAAAGAAATGAGTAGTTGAAATTATCCTCACCAAACGGAACTTTATCCAGAACATGAGGCACACTCATTCGTAATGTTCTGCTTTAACCTTGCCAAAGTGTTAATAGCTTTTTCATTTAGTAATGTATGTGCGTGATTATCTGGAATCCTCCATAATTTTATTAAAACTTTGGCGCTCACGACCCCATGTGCACGGTACCACATCAGTTATATTCCTTAAACCTCTGAGACCGATGGTCTCGATTTTTGAAATTCTTTCCTATCTTTGGCCAATTTATATTCACTTTATCGTCTCCAGTCCATTTTGTAATGTCAATCATCCCATTCTCGGAAGGCCTTCGCAGGGTTCTCCTCCATGCTGTCGTTAGTGCGGTTTTAACAAACGTAAACCGGTCACCCGGTTTTCTGTTCAAAAGGTCCTAATTTTTTTACTTGGACTTTTCCTTGTTTTCAAAACTGGTTTTTTACGATTTCGTTTTTTCATTTTTTGTTTCCAACTGATTCCAAATTTTTTTTATAGTTTTCTTAGTTTCAAATTCCATATGACTGATTTTATTGTTATTTATTATCATGGTCTTTATTATTTTTTATTAATTAGAAATTTGCAGCAAGTTGTCCATCGTACACTAGCAATCAATGAACAGCATTCTATATTTTTTTGTGTTAAGGTTTAGTTCTAACTCTTGACGATGTTCTAAAAAGCACCATCATCATCATCCTGTTCATCAAGTTCATCAGTTTGTCAACATCTTCATTTATTTGCCGCCATCATCATTAGGTTGTCATCGTTATCATCATCAAACTTGATGTGATGTTATTAATGTTGAAGAGTCATGAATAGAAATATTTCAACAAACAGTTCATTGTTCTGTCGAGGAGCAGACGATGACTTGTATACCTGTTCATTTTGAAATAATATTTCCCGTAATAATCATTAATTTATTTCCTCATAAACAGTTCTGCATTCGTCTTTTTATTTTTTATTTTGCATTTGGTAGCTGTATTTCTTGCGCCGTTTTCAACTCAAAATTCATGTAAAAGTGCATTTCACATCAACAATCAAGAGATTAAATTCATTGATTCGTTATATCGATCTTACATTATGAAATTCTAATCAAATAATTTCAGAAAGATGAAAAAATATAAAAAAAACTGTCAAACGACGAAACGAAATGTTGTATACGAATTAAAATATTACAAAATTTATAAAACTTGCTTCGTTATGTTTCAGTCCGAACTTGCAATGATATGGGTGGGTGTTGAAGGTTGGGAAAGATGTCATGTGCAGCTTGTAGTGGTGTTATACCGAACTGGAACTATCTAACCCACCAAAATTTTACGAAACATTAAAAACAGAAGATAAATAGGATGGAAGTTTATTATTTCTCTTTTAATAACTTTACTTTAAAGTTTGTTTTTTTTTGTTGTGGTTACGCCGCTTATTATGGAAATAGTAAATAAAAACACACTGTTCTGTTTGATATGCAATCTTACGTTTGATGAGGTCTTCGGGTTTTTGAAGCTTTTAGTTAACCTGGAAGTTCAACTGGAATATTTCGTGATAGATCGGCTAGCGGGAAATTTTCATGGCCAGCAAGTCTGCTCGTTCGACCGTAAAACCACCTGATCCTAGAAAGGTGAACGATGTGAATGAAGAATTAGTTACTTTGAGGCAAATGAGTGAACGCAAGCATAACGTTTTTCGCGTTTCATAGCTTGACAATCTTACAAACGTAAAACCAAATTGCCGTCTTTAGGTATTTGTGACCATGATATTCACAAAGATTGGTGAGATAGACACAGCGAAGGAGTGTTTCTCTGCGGAAATCATCATTCAGTACAGGTGGAGGGAGGCCCTGCTCGATGGCAAGACCAAAGAAGTTGGTAACTAGGGTGTTGGTGGACGCCTCAGTTAACTCGCATATGTTTTAATTACTGATTAGTAAACTTATTAGTTTGCAAACGGTTTTTTATATAACAGTAAATCAGATTTTTTTAAATTATTTATTAGTTGATAAATTTAAAATAAATAAAGTTGATTATTTATCCTTGATAAATTTTCAAACACACAAAAAGTAGTTCAATTAATTGTCACCATATAATTCATTCACGACCCCAAGAGGCGTTTCATAGTGCCCAGTAGAGAGGCAGATATAAAATGGCGGGTGACTGCTGACAGTATTTACCCTTCGTCCGAAGTGTACAATGTAGATGTACACACGTGCAATGTGCACTGTCTGATTTGTATCATACGCTTAGTAGCTATGTTATCTGTGCGTATGGTATGTGCCATCTTTTTTAAAGTGCATCTGAGTCATTTGTGAAGGGCGCTATAAAAAACAAGAAAAGAAAAATCACCAATCATAAGTTTTTATTATTTAATCCAGTAACTTCTTAGCAACAAAAGAATTTTTTAAATTACATGAATGTTTACATTATTTTTTATTAATTACCATTTATTTGAATTGAAATCTGCGATACTGACCATCAAAGTTGATATCATTTTCTCAGTTCATCAAATTCACAACAGGAGTTGAAAAAAGTCAACATAGACACTCTGTGGAAACCGAAAATATTTGTTGCCAACATCCTGTCGGAGACACGAGACACGACGATCAACACGGTCGCATTTCCGAACGCCAACAACCAGGCCTTCATGCTCTCACAGAAAAAATTGAAAGGCAAATTTTCAGAATATCTGGAGCTGCAGGAGTTTCCGTTTGATGTACAGGTGAGTGGATGCACTTATGAAGTGTATTCCAGGTGAATGTTCATTGTAAGCTGTTTATGTCCAATGCAGAATAAAGAAATAAATTTTAAATTGGATAATTGTCATTCAAACATGGAGCGTAAAATATGAATCTCAACAAACATTTAAAAACATGTAGGACCTCTCCATCATGGTGAAGTCGAAGCTGAACACAACAGATGTGGTCTTGGAGGAGGACCCGCAGACCCCTTCAGCCGTCATCGTTAGCTCCTTCGTCAACGAGCAAGAGTGGATATTGAGGTCGGATGTTAGGGTGGAAAAAGGACAAACCGAGGACATCATCGTGGGTGGCAAGGCAGTTGGCGGCAAGTATCCCTTCCTTATTTTTAAATGTTCCGCCGAGAGGAGGTACCAGTACTTCATATGGAACGTCATCATCATCATGGTCGGTTGTGCAAAAAATTATTAACTATTGTATATATGCCTTCATGTAGAACTGTATGTCAAAATATGATCTTGGATTTTTAGTTGTATCTTTTAAAATACAATGCGATAAAAAATAATCGATCGCGCCAAGTTTTACTTACATTTAAAAGTGGTGCTGGTCGTTATTTTTTCCACCTACTCAACAGTTGCTGATTTGTTTGATGTCCTTCACGACGTTCGCAGTGGAATACAAGCTGACTCCCAACCGTCTCCAGCTCACATTCCTCCTCCTGCTCACCACCATCGCCTTCAAGACCAACATCAACAACTCCCTCCCCAAAATTTCATACCTCACTTACATGGTTGGTTTTTCACATAACGCATACAAAAAAACATTATTTTTATGATTTACAAAAATGTATTGCATATTTAAAATTATGTATACCAAATTTTAAATATTTTAAAAGTTGAAATAGGCGGCAGATTAATCTACGGAGATTTTTATCTATTTGTCCGTTTTGGTTTGCTTTATTTGAATTATCGTTTCAAAGCGATAATTTTTATTGGCCAGGACAAATATTTCCTGGGTTCCTGGTTCATCCAGTGCATGATGTGTTGCTGGCACGCGCTGGTTGGAGGTATCCTCGTTAAGTACGACTGGTGCATCTGGATTGACAGAATATTTTTAATCTTTTTTGTCTTTGCATACTTCATCTTTCTCCTCCTCTGCTTCTCAACCGTTTTCCGAAATGTTGGTTTCATGATTCTATTATTGGAATAATTTAAACTTTTAATTAATTGAATTATTGAAACAATTTTAATTTTTAATAATTTTATTATTTAATAGTTTTTACTGCTTTTAATTGATGCAGTGAATATTTTGTGCAGATGCTTAAAAGGCGGAAAGCAGTAGCCAGCACACCGGTTAAAGAAGCAAAGAATTTAACAGTTATTATGAATTATTTTTTTCATAAGCGGTTTTTCCATTTTCAATTGACGCTACCTTTTATTCTACCTTCAGGTTTTCCATTCAGATTCAACACACCAAACATACATTGAAATCGTTTCACAAGTTCAAAAGTTGAAATGTAATTTAATATTTAATTACGATTAAATTTTCAGATTCGCTTGAATTTTAAAAATAATGATTAAATATGAAACAAAACAGAAGCACAACAGACATCGCTTGTTGAACGACGAGACAGAACCACTGAGGCACAGCCTAGCTAACTCGTCATCATCCAACTCCCACGTTCTCAACAACTTCTCATTCAGTGATAGTGACGAAGATTTTTGAACTTTTTTACAGCATAAACATTTTTAGAACACAAATCAAATTTTATAAAAAAAATAATGTTCGAAGTTATATTTTAGAAACGATTTATTGTCCATCACTTTTCTGCTGGATGTATTTACTACGTCATTTTGTTAATGAACATTTTCTTTTGATTTCATTCACGTTAGTCGTATCGTTGATGTTCAACTTGTTTTCTAGAAAAGTTTTGTGCAAATTTTTGACCGTTCAATGAAAAAATATACCGATGGTTGAACCAAGAGTACAATCACAGCATTACAAGAAACTTTTTTGAAAGTTTTGTTAAAAATTAATTTGTAGAAAATTTTCGCCAAAAAAGTTGCTGTCTGCTGATATTATTTATAGATGCAGTTTAGCATGTGACTTAAATATCATTCTCAGTTAAAGAACCTAAGACTAATGACAAAGCAGCATTTGTCTCAGATGATGATAGGTTAGTTTGCGCTTTTCCAAATTTGAATAAGATATATTGGAATATTTTGGTTATATTACTTCATCTGAATAAATATATTGTGTAAGGATTCCATGAAGATAACAACAGAATTGTCTGACGAATGTTTTTTTAAAACTGTAGAGCCATGTTTCCGTTAACCTGATGACTCTGCTTTATAGCAAGTAAATAATGAGACGCGCGATTTCGTGGCCAAAATTTGGACTTTAGTAGATCTAAAAAAGTACAGTGGTGGCAAAATACGGGACTTCTCACAAAGTATGTTTAACTAAACAGAGAAAAAACATCGCGAGAATGGCTTGTTTATTCAGAAGGCACTAGAACAGTATTGTGTAGACATCGTGTTTTGTTTTTAAACAAATCGAGCGTTAAAACAAAATTAACATAAGAATGCTTCAATGATTAGGAGAATGCTTATAATGAGCTGAAAGAGCATGAAAATTCATTGCCTCACTAAAACTGCGTACATGAGAGGTCGTGTACGTGCTGTAAGCCAAATAAACTCAAAAAGTTAAAGGATCAATTGGAAACTGCTGTTTCATGTAACAACTATTTATAAATTGTATGATGATGTTTGCGTGAATATTTTTTGAATTAAAATTTGCCATACAAATATTTTTTAAAACTCAAAAATCCCTGATGGTACTTCCATTACAAATATTAAAATTTTTCTCCATTGCCAATTTTATAGACAAAAAAATCTACATGTTCTGATTTCTGTTATTGTTACTTTTATTAAATTAATACTTGTTCATGGTAATTGCATTCCAAAACATTAGAAAATTAATGGTTTGATTTAAAAAAAATTAATCTGTATTTCAAATAAGTTGTGAGTTGTTCACTTACATTCTCACAGGAACTTTCTTTTTCTAAAGATGTGTTTATTCATTGATACATCACTCACTTTCTTCAATCTGTTCATGGTGCATGCATTTCAAAACATTAAAAATTTAATTGTTTGATATATAAAAAAAATTAATCTGTTGTAGGCTTACTTACCTTCTCACGGTCATTTTCTTTTTCTAAAGATGTATTTATTTGTTCCAATGCCACAGGTGGTTTTACAGACACAACCTAAAAAAATGACAAATTTTTATCAACTAATTTTTAAATGACTCTAGACTAAAAGAATTTAAGGACACTTCTAAACAGCTTAATTCAATAATTTATGCAACTTCATAACAAAAATTAAAATAAATTGAAATGGCTTTACTTCAAAACATGAGGCTGCATGTTTTTACAAACGTTTTTAGTTTCCTGCCATGACAAAATCCCTGAATTTGAAGTGCTAACCCGTAGGCATCCAATCATCATTATTTGCAAACTTTATTTTACTAATCCAAATATTTCTCCTTCTTTATCTTTAGGAAATCTTATTTTTGTACAGATATAAAGACATAAGTGTACATTGCTATATAAATCAAGTTCAATAATAATATACAAATAACACCATACAAGTAAATAATTAATAAACAATATTGTATGGCATTAAATAAATGGATTGTGGTCTATATCCGTTCACAAAAAAATGATCAAAATGTTTTACTTTAAAAAGTTAGTTTAGCATAACTTTATGAAGTTGATGTGTATCTATAACCTCATTAAATTAAACTTTTAATCCAAATAACTTTTTACTAAAAAATAAATTTGTAATAATCAGTTAAAAAAACGAGATTGACTTATACACGTTTAAATTATTACTTTTAGATGTGAATTCAAAAAATAATACAATATTTTAGTTAAAAAACAATAAACATTGAATTGGTTGAACGTAGAAAGTAAACTTCATTTGTGCCGGTAAAAAGAGAAACCGACATCCCTGGTTAAAGGTCTATTACACTCTTCCAAAGTTTAGAAGAATCAACAACACTCAATCAATCAATCAATCAATCAATTAGTTTATAAAGCGCTATTTCCGCTATGTTCAACAGCGCTCCTCAATGATTTTGAAAACAGATGGGTCTTAAGATCCGCTCTGAACTTCGCAAGTGATGGAGAAGTAGTTAGAGAAGTAGGTAGAGAGTCCAGAGAAAAGGACCAGAAAAAGCAAAAGCAGATTTGGCAAAAGAGTGTTTAACACGAGTTAAGAAAAAGCGAGAAGAAGAAGACGATCGTAAACCGGGGCGTTTAGGTTCAATTAATATATCTGATAAGTACTTAGGAAATAATTTAGATTGAGACTTTTACATGAACGTGCAAATTTTTAAAATTATTCTATATTTTATAGGTAGCCAGTGCAAGAGAACAAGATATGGAGATATATGAGAAAAGAAAGGGGCACGAGCAACTAGACGAGCAGCAGAGTTAAAAGCTTTACTTAAAGGATAGAGTATAGAGTCAGGAAGACCATAGTAGAGCGAGTTACAATAATCAATCCTAGATAAGACTAACGAAGTAACAAGAAGGAGAAGAGTAGGATCATCAAGAAAAGGCAAAAGTTTTTTTATTCTACGTAGATGAAAGTAAGAGCTTCTAGCAACACTATTAATCTGAAAAGAGAGAGACATAGTAGAATCAAAGATAAAACCTAGACTACGAAACTTATGGGAGACATCAAGAGTTTTAGAATCAGGTAAGATAATAGGAGGAATAGTAATTGAGTGTTTAGATTTATTTGGTTGATTTATTTTATTAACGCAGCTATTAGTACCACAAGTCATAATTTTAAATTTTATTTAGTTGTAACTGCCGAAATATACGTTTTCTTTCAAAATTCGTTCGAATACACCAAAAAATTATCGTTAATTTTCTTTTTACGACGATGCTTTGATCGTGTTCTAAAAAACAAAGACCCTAAATGCACGCTATGTAGTATCAGAAACATTGCGCTGTGTACCATATAAGAATGAAGATATATGGTGGGTGTGTTGAGAAAATTGCTTGCATTGAAAAACCGCGATTTGACTGGCCTCAAATTTTTAATAAATTGAGTACTGCAAAGTAGATAGAGATGGTTATTATTCACTCCATCCCGAAATTAAATAGAAGTTGAATAGGCGAGTGTTATCCTTTGTAATTAATGATCTTTTTTATGAGCGCTTCATGGTTTGAAAAGGATATAAAAGGCAGGAGCAGGGACTGTTAATTACGTAGATGCACCAACGCTAATCGCTGTTGAGAAATTTTCATAATCAAGGTAAGTTGTAACATTTTTTTTTGTATTATTATTTTATTTATTACTAAGTAATTAATTATTTATCAAACTTTGATATATAAACACTTTAAATGCTTTATGAATTTCGACTTTAGTATTATTTTTTATGTCAAACTTGTTAAAATGTGGAAATTCAACTAGACCAATCGTTTTTATCTATAATTTAACATGAATTTTATTCGTGTTCAATCGCATGTCATTTGATTTAATTCACGTTTTTGCCAATTTTTTGAGTTAATTTTGTATTTAAATTTTTTTCTAATAAATAAATAATAGTTGAGTAAAATTTTTAATTTGAATAATCAAGTTTTTATTTTCTATTGCTATTCGCACTCCTTATTAGTTTTTCGGTTAACTTTAATATGTCGATTAAGAATTTTGTTTGCTAACGTAAGAATTTTGTCGATTGCATAGATTAGTTAAAACCGAATTTTTACGTTAGAATGGCAGAGTGTTCAACTCGTGACGTCGAAGCTCTGGATAGAAACCTTCGGCACTGCAAATTTTGTGGTTTTGTGGGGTGCGGATTTTAAAAAATATCCAACCTACCGCGTTGTTAAAAAAATGTGCGATTCAATTGTAGTTGTGGTTACAAGCACGTGTAAAAAATGTCTACAAAATTCTAGTAAAACAATATTTTCTAATTAAAGATTTAGTTAAATTACATTTTAACTAAACTTTTTTTTGCTTTAATTAATTTTCTTAATTAAACCAAAGAATTGTAACTTTTTTAATTCCGCGCCATCTTGCATTTTTGCCTAGCACTACGATCCGCCTTGCTTTTGCTCATCACTGAGCGTGGCGTTATATTTTTAGATATAACTTTCGATGTAACAAATGAATATTTGACCAAATGAACATGAACTTCCAATGTTTTATGCGAGAGATGGGCATTGGGGAAGTCTTTTCTGCGTCCATAAATCAATAAACACATTAATGATTTTATAAATAGGTTCATCCTTATAATTCTTTTCAAGGAAAAACACGAACGAACTGTTTTCAAAATTAATTAGTTAAATAAATATAAAATTTTTAAAAATTAATTTAATTTTTAAATTTAAAACCCAAAATTTTTACTAAAAAAAAGATGTCAATGATTGTCTATGTCACCGCAATTTGTCGAATAAATGCGAAAGTTGTAAATAAAAAATGAAAAAGGCATTATTTTACTCACTTAAAGGACAACCAAACTGCTCATCAAAACATCAGGACTTTTTGCATACCGTTGGAAAGACCATTAAATTATTTTTTCATTAACAGATCAAATCAGATAAAAATGGAGAAAATTAATACAAGTTCTCAAAGTCAAAATACTGGGTATGGATTTAATTGCTTATGGATTTATTTATTTATTTTATTTTAATACTTAATTATATTTATTTAATAATTTGGTTATTAATTCTTGGATAATTTTTTTACAGAAAAACATTGCTGAAGAAAGAAGGGACGGTACGTTATTATCACCATTTCATTCTAATTTGTCATCTACCTACCTCCGTGAACACATACACAAGCACATACAAACACACGCGCGCACACATATACAAACCAAAATACAGGTTATGAACGACCCAATCCACGGCCACATCGAAATTAGCCCTCTCTGTATGGCCATCGTGGACACTCCACAGTTTCAGAGATTGAGGTTCATTAAGATGACTGGCACGGGTTCTCTGGTCTACCCAGGAGCGGTTCATACAAGATTTGAGCACAGCATCGGGTTTGTGTGTGCATGTGTGGTGTGCGTAAATTTTTAGTACTTATTTTTATATATTTTTTCAGAGTGTGTCACCTGGCAGAAACATTGTGTAGAACCCTGCAGCAAAAGCAGCCAGAGCTGAATATTACAGAATCTGATGTGTCATGTGTAGCAGTAGCAGGATTGTGCCATGATTTGGGTATGTGTGTGTGAATGTGTGTTTATGTATGTATGTATGTATGTTTGTATGTATGTATGTATGCGTGTATGTATGCATGTATGTATGTATGTATGTATGTATGTATGTATGTATGTATGTATGTATGTATGTATGTATGTATGTATGTATGTATGTATGTATGTATGTATGTATGTATGTATGTATGTATGTATGTATGTATGTATGTATGTATGTATGTATGTATGCATGCATGCATGCATGCATGCATGCATGTATGTATGTATGTATGTATGAAAAATAATTTTAATTTTATTTATGATTACAAAACTTCAATATTCAGTATGTATATATGTATGTATGTATGTATGTATGTATGTATGTATGTATGTATGTATGTATGTATGTATGTATGTATGAATGTTAAAACCAAAACATGATGAGTGACACTGAACCGTCAAATGTATGAATGTATGTGTTATATTTATTGTTTTTATGTGTATTTTATTACGTACCAAATCAGGCCATGGACCTTTTTCTCATTTGTATGATCAGCTGTTTGTTCCAAGTTTCAGAAGATCTGCGAAACTACCAGATTGGAAGGTTTGTTTTTTTTATATGTGCGATTGTTTGTCTCTTTTTTTGTATGATATTTTGTGATGGTTTAAATATTTGTATGTTTGTGTTTGTATAAACACGCACACAGACACACAAACGCACACCAACACACACACGCACACAAACATACAGCATGAAAAAGCTTCAGTGGATATGTTAGACTACATTATAAAGGTGAACAACTTGATGCATCTCTTCAGTGATGAGGACCTGATATTCATCAAAGAGCAGATCATGTCACCTACAAACAAAGTTGTTAGTTTTTCTTTCCTATTAATTTTTTTATTTATTTAATTGTTGTTTAATCGTTCATTTGTTCATTTGTTCGCTCGTTTATTTACGGATGTTTGCCCAATCATCTTTTTTCCTGTACCTCACTCATTCCATTAATTCATATGTTCACGCATTCAATTTTATTTACTTAGAGAATTTTTTTTTTCCTAAAGAAATATAATAAATTTATTTTCATTCATCTCCGTCCGTTCATTTATTCGTTCATTCATCCATATATTAACTTGAATAAATTGTTGTTTCAAGGATTATCAGGGAAGAGGTCAGGACAAGTTGTTCCTCTACGAGGTTGGCAAAATTTCAATTATATTATATTTTAATTATAAACACACACGTACACACACATACACACGCACATAAACTTACGCACTCGCAAACCCACGCACAGATTGTAGCCAATAACCGAACTGGGATCGACGTGGATAGGTGGGATTATTTCCTCCGCGATAGTTACTATTTGGGATTGAAAGTTTCGTTCGATCCCGGTCGTCTGCTCAAGTTTGTCAGGGTTATCAATGTTGACGGAGAGAAACAGATTTGTGCCAGGAACAAGGTTCGACCGGTCGATTGATTGATTGATTAACTGACCGATTGATTGATTGGATGATTGATAAGATGATTGATTAACTGATTGATTGCTGATTAGCTAGTTGATCGATTGATGATATGTTGGCTGATTGGTTAGTTAGTTCATTAATTGATTAATTGATAAACCAAAATATTTAATTAGTTCAATAAACTGTTTGTAAAATTAATTAACATTCTAGGAAGCGGACAACCTGTACGAGATGTTCCACTGCAGAAGCACTCTCTTCAAACAAGCCTACCTCCATAAGACCACCATCATTCATAATTACATGTAGGTTCTTGTTGTTACTATTGGTGATAATGATAATGTTGTTGTTGACAATAATGGTAAAGATGATTCGAATAGAAAATGATGCTGAAACGATTTTTATTGGCACACAACCCATCATAGCCATTCAAACATAAATAACAACATAAGCAACAGCTATGTTATCAACAAAACAAACAATGAAAGAAAGTCAGCCATCAATTTTTCATTTCAGGATTTGTGAAGCACTGAGACTGGCAGATGATCACCTCTCTTTTCCAGGCACCAATGGGTTATTGTTTTTTGTCGTTTCGTTGCGTTTTTTTTTTGTTTATGTTCAATTGTTTAAGGTTATTTGTTTATATTTGCGCTGTTGTATTTGTTCTTTGTTTTTTTCCTTTAATTAAGAGAGGAAAGAGAGTAAAAGAGTTATTAACCCTAAATTATAAGCAACAAACACAATAAATGAGAAAACGAAAAAAAGAGATAGAAAGAGAGATATAGAATCATTCACCACAAATCATATACCACAAGCAAACAACAAATCACAAAAATCAACAAACTCCAAACTAGAAAACTCTACAAGATGTCTGAAGGCATGAACGACATGGAAGCTTTTTGGAAGATGACGGACGACATCATCCTGCAAATCCTCCACTCCAGCAGGCCAGAACTTTCCAGATCAAGAGAGTGGATTAAGAGAGTCTTTTCGAGGGACCTACCTAAAATTGTTGGAGTCATAAAAGAGTCTGATGTGGGTTTCTGTGCCTCTGTGTTTAATTTTGTCTGATTGTATGTGTGAGGCTGTGTGCGTGTGTGTGGTTATACGTGTGTGACTGAGTGTGTGTTTGCGGCTGTGTGTGTGTTTAACACAAGCATACACAAAAATCCATAGAATCCAAAGTTGAAATGGAGTGCTGACTGGATTCACGAACAGCTCGTCATAGAGAGCGCCCTGTTGAAGAAGGACCTGGTTGCTGATGATTTCATTGTTGTCGTTAGTCTACTTGCTAGTTTATTTGCTTGTTCTCTCAATCATTCATCCATTCATTCATTCATTCAGTCAATCATTCATTCGGTCGTTCTTTCTTTTATTTTGTTTCTCACGCACTGACACACAAACAAACGCGCAAATAAGCACACATACAACCAATGATACACACATACACACACATACACACAAATACATGTACACAAACATACGCAGAAACGTTCTTTTAACTATGGGATGAAGGAAAAGAATCCGCTTGAAAACTGCATGTTCTACGGTAAACGTGATCCAGATGTGGCCTATAAAATTACTAAGGAACAAGTATGTTGTGATGTTATTATTGTTATTGAGTTGATCGACAATCAATCAATTGGTTAATCAATTGATAAATTATTTAATCAATCACTTTACTATGCAATCATTCTTTTGTTCATTGAGTAATTTTATCAAATTTGGTTTTACGTTCAAAACATCAATTAATCAGTCCAAACAAATTAATCTCTATATTTGTCGGCTAACAATCAACCAACCATTCAATCAATCAACCAACTAACCAATCAACAATCGATAAACCAACTAACTAACTAATCGATCGATCAACTAATCAACCAAATAACCAATCAATTGATCGATTCAGGTCTCACCATTTTTACCCGAAAAATTTCACGAAGTCCAGTACCTGGTCTACTGCAACGAGGAGGAGAAACAAAGTTTGGCCAATGATGTCTACGGGGCCTTCTGTCATAAGCATAATATTCTGATTAGAAAAGTTATCATTATTTTTTATTATTACTGTTTATTATTATTATTGTTGTTGTTATTATTATTGTTATTATGATTTCTGTTTACTTGGCTCAATGGCAGAAAGATCTTTGCCTATCACATGCATCGTGTGTGATGCGCGGATTTGAGTGTTGTTTTTATTATTGTGGTTATTATTTATATTTTTATTAACTTTATTATTATTATTCACATTTAATAATTATTCTGATTCATAAAATTTTTATTTCCAACTAAATTTAGGGTGCTGAGCAGATCGGCCTGAAGATGACGCCAGTAATTTCAAATAATGTTCTTCAAATCAGTTAACCAATCAATCAATTTATCAAATAAGATATATACATCAAGAATAAATTAAATAATAAATGAATGTGTGAATGAACTAATGTTCGAGTGACTCGTTTAATAAATTATTTTTATACTTTGCTTATTCTTTCATATATAAAATCAAACAAACAAATAATAATAAATAATCGCGTGAAGAAAATTTGATATGTCGAGATTGAATAAAGATTGAATTATCTCGTTACAGACCAAAAAATGAAATCAAAGGTTTATTTCAGACAATTTTCAGACAATAATATAATATCGTTGGGACGTACAATACACATCATTATTACATGTTGTGTACATATATACGCAAATAACATAAACAGGCAGGATTGTCAATCAATTTTTTAAATGGATTTCTTTATACAAGCGGTTAATTAATTACACATTATAATTGTAAAAAAATCTGAATATCTGATATAACGAAATGCAAATACACTCTTAAATGGGGTATTTTCGTATATATATATATATATATATATATATATATACATACATACATGTGGTTTGACTCGGTTGTTTCTTGTTTATTTTTCGTAATTTTTCTTAATTTTCGGCGTTTACTCAGAGTGTTTATTGTTTAAATTAGGTTTAATTGATAGGTTAATTAGAGAGGATTATTAATATATTTTTGTTTCTTTGAATAATTTAGAACTTGAGTAACTAATTTAATTTTTTAGTTTAAATCTTAAGTAGATACGTTTCTGTTAAATTGTATGCTATCACTCCTTGTTTTTTGAACGTATTGCATTGTTTCGGTTGTTCTGTTATTTTGTTTGGAATATCAACAGTGATTTGAAAGAAAATTTTGGTCATTGTTGTTGCCGAATATAAAACTAACTTGGCTGTCACTGAAACGGCTTCGACAGTGCAGCTGCTGCATCGTGCTAAAGACCTGTATCTACCACTGCATTTTCTCCATAGACTTCGTTTGTGTGCTCGATTAAGACATGTCTAAAACAAGATCTCAGAGAAGTCAATCAATTACGGAACCTGCTTCCGTAAAGGATGATAACATATTATGTTGTGTATGTGATGCGGTGGTTCAAATCGAGCCTTCGGCCTTATATGATGAATTGGTGAAATATGCTAGCAAAAGTAAAAACATGAAGTTTTATTGTGATAATTGCGTGAAACATGCTGATGGTTTCAAAGGTCTTTTGCAGATGCTTAACGAAAAATTTGAATCCATTGATTCTCGTCTTAAAACGTTCGATTCCATTGATATTGGGATGAAAAATCTGCAGTTGAGGCTTGAGTCAAGCGGTGAGAACCTAAGTTAGAAAAACTAGACGAGAAACTTAACCAGTCTATTAATTCCTTGAAAAACGATATCACCAAGTCTTGGTCAGACGTGGTAAAGAGTAATTCTAAAATTGTCGATAACGAGGCTGCTTCTTTGAGAAATATGATCAGTACTTCATTTTCCAATGTGGTAAAAAAGGACCTCGACGTAGTTAGTAAAGAGGTCATCTCCGTTCGCAGAACAATTGAAGTGGCAAATGAAGTTAAGGCCCGTGAGAACAACATAGTTCTCTTTAATTTCAGCGAAGACTTGGATGTTGCTAAAGATAGGGGCAATGTTCTTGGCTTTTTAAGGTTCCTAACAGACGAGTCTCTGAAAGATGATGACATATTGAAAATATTTAGACAAGGTAAAAAGCCAAGCGTACCGTCTCCCCCGCGTCCAGTGATTGTTAAGTTTATCAACCTTTCTGCAAAAGTCCTGGTTATGAGAAGATTGTTCAGATTATTGAGCAGTTGGGTGAGGCGAGGCATTTGTTGTCCAGTTTACGAATGAGTTTCTAAAATTTGGAGCTTTAATGGGTGTTTAATTGTTTAACGAATTGGTGCTATTTTGCCATTTTCTGTAGACTGCTCTTGTTATGTTGATTATTATTGTGAGAACTTGTACTTGAGTTGGCTGGGTATCTATTCGGCCAATTTATATTCAATTTATCGTTCCCACCAATCCCAGTCTGTTCTGTAGTGTCATTTATCTAATTGTCGGAATGTCTCCTCAGGGTTCTCCTCCTTACTGTCGTTAGTAAAATGTAAAATTAATAATTTGTGCAGGTGCGTTGCGATTTTTGCGATCCTTGGAAGCTACAACACTGGTGTCGTAAATATAAAAATCTTTGAAGTTATAACATTTATGTTGGTAGTTACTAGCGTCAAAATGTTACAACACTACTTTCATTAAACGTTAAAAATTTCCAATTCAGATTTAATACACACTCACACGCACACACGATACATACACAAACTATACACACACCACACACACATACATTAAATCGTTGCACAAGTTCAAAAGTTGAAATGTAATTTAGTATTTAATTACGATTAAATTTTCAGATTCGCTTGAATTTTAAAAATAACGATTAAATATGAAACACAACAGAAGCACAACAGACATCGCTTGTTGAACGACGAGACAGAACCACTGATGCACAGCCTAGCTAACTCGTCATCATCCAACTCCCACGTTCTCAACAACTTCTCATTCAGTGATAGTGACGAAGATTTTTGAACTTTATTACAGCATAAACATCTTTAGAACACAAATCAAATTTTATAAAAAAAATAATGTTCGAAGTTATATTTTAGAAACGATTTATTGTCCATCACTTTTCTGTTGGATGTATTTACTACGTCATTTTGTTAATGAACATTTTGTTTTGATTTCATTCACGTCAGTTATATCGCTGACGTTCAACTTGTTTTCTAGAAAAGTTTTGTGCAAATTTTTGACCGTTCAAGGAAAAAAATATACCGATGGTTGAACCAAGAGTGGTAAAATATTTTTTTATACTTTACTTACAAAATTTTTTATTGATAATTCGCTTATTCTTTAAACATTAAAATTAAATAAACAGTACATTTCTTCATGAATTATTTGAAATTTGTTAATTACTTATTTTTATTCTCTTTTGAAACGAAACCACAACAAACCCAGCTCAGCATAACTGCCAACGTGTTGAAGGTTTCCTCGATAGACAATCCGGCCGACTGTTTCGCAGCCGACGTCGTCATCCAGGCAACGTGGAGGGAGGCGGCACTCGACAGCCTTCCTCTAAAGGTTCATTTCATTGTCTGCCTTCATAAATTTTCTGTTCAAGTTATTCACCTACAACAACTACATCTGTCTTGACTGGATCGTTAAATAATTTTGTTTCCCAGTTAAATCATGATTTTTTTTTAAATCTCTCAAAGATCATCAGCAACATGAATGTTCTGAAACACTGGAACCCAAAAATAATTGTGAGCAATTATTTGGACAAGTTGAATGTCAAGATGGCGAGCTCATTTTTCATAGATTCGCAGCAAAACGTTAAAGTTATTATTACAATTTAAAAACGTTGAAAACGTTTGTCCGTTTGTTTGAGTGTGTGTGTTAGTTTAACTGTGTGTTTGTAACAACTATATATAGTGAAATATTAATGTAGATAACATACTTTTGATATTAGTAGCATCGCCACAGCGTTCCAGTCATAATTTTACAACATCGGCAATCCATTACAGGCCAAACTAATCTTGCGCTTCAAAGGCCTTTTTTCATTCTTCTGCTCGGACAGCGACTTTCCTTTCCAGAAACTAGTGAGGTTTTTTAACTTTTTGACGAAAAACCAACAAAATATTTGTAAATGTTTTTATTTTTAAAAATACTGATCCATAAAAGTGATTGACGAAATTTTGTTGATTGATTAAATTGACGACGTGATAGCCATGCGTACATTTCAACAGACCACCAGCCACAACATCTTTAGATAACTTGTAGCAGGCAGCACCTCCTTCCGAGGTGCTGCCTGCTACAAGACCTGCAAATATTCCACAAACAGCGTACACACGGACTAAGACATTATATCAAGTTCGATGTGTGAGTTTAACAATTATTACATCTCCGCGTTGGAACCGATCACTGTACTGCAAAACCGAAACCGGACACTCTACCATTAAGAATTGTTACACTATCTTGCCGCCAACTCATGTTTCAATTGACAAATGTGGTTTCTATGGCGCTAATGTCGCCAAAGTTTTTTTGTCTTATAACAAATTTCAAGAAATTAAACAAATAAATGTTAATGAGTAATTTTTTAGAATTCTATATTGTATTGAGTCTCATTTCCTGTTAACTGTTGTTTTGATTTGTTCAACAAACGTTTCACATAATTTCGATGACGTCGTACATCAATTAACTTGTCATTCAATTACATATCATCTACCGTACACCATTTAATCACGTATCATACAATAACAACGCACGCATGCATGACCTGACCTGACCTGACCTGACCAGATCCTTCCCATCCACATAACCTCGGAGTTGAGCATCAAGCATCTGCTGTTCGTGAAGGATGAGGCGGCATCGCTGAACAGCATCTCTACCTTCCAGGAATGGGACAAGTGGAGTTTGCAACCAAACCTCAAACTCGTCTTTTCCGTCCAAAGTCAGGTCCTGCTTCGTTGAAATATTTACTTCTAAAGATATTTCTTTCAACTTTAAATGATTAAAAAACACGTTTAAAAAATCTTTAAACGCGAGTCGAACTTGTTTGCAAAGTGGCGTTAAATGCGATAAAAAAAGAGCATAGGCAAGTTGAAGCGATGTTGTACCACTCACACCAATGAATTATTTTTGATAGGGCACTCAACTTTTTTAATTCATTTCATTTAAAGCTGAAATAAGTAACGCAAGTGACCAAACTGACCATTCAGTAGAGCAAATGTAATAAGTTTAATATAAAATTAATACTCTTAATAAATTTGATGTATCGAAACAGCACTTGGCCCATGTTTCATTAATAAAAATATTGTTGTGGACTTGATTTAAAGTCAGGTCCTACCGTGAAGAGAACATTATCGACTCTTCAGTTCAACGCTACTCAGCTGGAGATGATACAGAAAGATGTTGATGAATAATCTTCGTGGCGATGTCGTCAAAACAAACAACACACGCACACATTCACCGATGCTCACACGCACACATTCGCCCATGCTCACACGCACACATTCACCCATGCTCACACGCACACGAACAGATATTTCACCGAGGAGTGAACAACTTGCCAGTTGATTTCATTGGAGTTAAGCATTCCGTGGTCTGCATACAGTGTCCAGCTGAACGGAGGAAGATTTATTTCATATTGAATGTCTACCTGCAACAAGTGCTTCCACAACTTTTTTTTCTTTTTCTTCTAACAAGGCTTCAAGTCTTTTTTATTGAAACCCAATGCATAGCTTGTGGGCTAATTACAAATGAAATACAACTAAACTTATATCATTAATACATAGTTTTAAATAAAATAAAACATGAAAGTTAAGGAACAAAATTGAAACTAATTATCTTGTAAATTAAAAAAGCGAAATAAATTGTTATCTATTAAACTAATAATTCCTTTTTTGAAACTAACTAAAGTTAATGAAGTTTTAACGTCTCAGAAGGTAATGATGGCCATAATTTTATTCCGTAAATAAAGATAGAATGAGAAAACAGAACTGTTCTAAAATTAGATATATAAAATCAGTTGCGTGTCGTGTTGGTTTCTGAATTATTGTTGAAAATTTTATTAAATTTTTGTAAAAATATTTATATTTATTTAAAATGATTATTTTATAAAAAAAAATAACAAAATTCTAAGAATATAAAGATTGTGAATAGATAATATTTTTGATTTTCAAAAATATGCAAATGAAAGGGCAATTTTAAAAATTCTAATAAAGCAATTTCGGCATTTAACTTGTACACTAATACGTGACTTAATATTTTTACCCCAAAGTATTATGCAATAAATAAAATAAGGTAGATAGATAGATTGAGGTATAGTATAAATTCATATTAATCTTTTCAGACAGAAGTGATTTAATTTTATTTATGATCCATAAAATTTTGATACTTTTTAGAAATTTCAATAATGTGCTCGTTCCAACTCAAATTATCAGTGACTGTTTCATCCAAGAATTTAATGGATGAAGTTCTGGGAATTAATCCTCCTACAATGAAAATTTCGAAATTAATAGGATTTGTAACAGATATAAATTTTCAGATATAAAGACGTGATATAATAGTAATCATTCGTATTAATTTATGTATTTAACAAAGAAATGACTATATCAATAAATGTTTTATAAAAAAAATTTTAAAGAAGAAAGATTTTAAAGTTATCTCATATTTATAAATTGGATAAAATAGTGGTATTATTTATATATTTTTTCCCGTTCATACCCTCACAGATTGCCTTCAGCTTTCTGACTCTCTCAGTTTTCAGCATCAACTTCCGTTTGATCAACTTCCGGTTGTTCTTCAGCTTTTTCGTCCTCTTCATAAACACGTGCTTCAAAAATTTCAACATTGAGACGCACTCGAACAAAGTTCCATCGAGTAACAACGTTAGGATATTGTCATCGTCATTTCATTCAAGCTTGCATCCGCTTCAAAAGCACATGCCCTGAATTAATTACATAAGAAAAATGATTAACTTTTCATCATTTAGGAGAATATATGCGTGAAAACTCTATCTATACGATTATATAAACTTTAATGTGTGGCGCATGATGGTGTAACGGTAAAGTGCCTGGCACTGCTATGGCAGTGACCAGATTCAATTGCAAAGAAAACACCGCATAGTACATGCATTGTACTTGCATTGTACTTGCGCTGCTGTGTGTTTGTTGTTGATGACTCTGAAGAATATTGAAGGAAGATATGTAATAAAATTGATTAGAAAGTACTAAAATGTATGTAAGGCTTAAGTTTTCGTTTATAGACCAATATCAAATAAATATGACATTATGTTAATAATTATTAATAATTATGAATAACTATGGAAAAACTATGAGGGAATGAACAGAAGTAACAGGAAGTGCTTGCCATCACTTTAATACTCTGTTAAAAAAACAACTTGATTGATCAAGTTCTTGCATAACGTGAAAACTTCACGCAACACGTGACCTGACGTAACATCATACATGTATCCCGAATGCATGTATGACGTCACGCCACGCCGTGTATCCCGTATGCATGTATGACGTCACGCATTTTGAAATAATCAGGAAAGCTTGTTTATTCTTATTTGGATGATACAATTTCTCGCCTGCATCTGGCACGTGCTCGTTTCCATCTTCTTCCACACCTACATCCTCATTGATTATTATGACGTCATCGTCATGCTGGCATTTTCTGCTCTGTTCTTCGTCGCTTTCATCCTCTTCTTCATCTCAACAACCTGTGTGCAATTCATGCAAAAAGGCGAGTCTCATGCGTGTGGTGTGGTGTGTCGTGGTGTTGCGTGTCATAATATGGCGTATCATGGTGTTGTGTGTCGTGATGTGTCGTGCAAGGTATGTGGTATGGTCATCGAGTTAACTCTTTCAGTGGAAGTGCCAGGTCTTGCGCTGCTATTTCGCGATGGCATGGTTCGAATACACTGTCTGTCCGAAACTCAAGGACCGTCCAACGCGTATGATGTTATACGTAATGTGCATGTGTGTCGTGAATGCTACGTCCGTTGTGGCACTAATGTTAAATTACAACCAAGCGCCATACAATCTCTCCCATCCAAATGTTGATTTTTTGTTTCCGTTGATATTGCATGTTGATGTTGTATGAGGCTCCCCCTCGCTGTGAGCAGTATTTTTTAAAAATTAGTGATTTTGCATAAAAAACACTGTTTTATGTAGAAAATCTATTAAAAGCTAACGTGATAAGAAAAAAATGGACGCCAGCCCTAATTTTGGCTACACGGCCAAAATGCCAAAATTATTTGAACATTTTCTAAATTTTGTCCTCGCCTGTCAAAATTGATCGTCTTCTTCTCCTCGCTTTTTCTTAACTCGTGTTAAACACTCTTTTGCCAAATCTGCTTTTGCTTTTTCTGGTCCTTTTCTCTGGAACTCTCTACCTACTTCTCTGACTACTTCTCCATCACTTGCGAAGTTCAGAGCGGATCTCAAGACCCATCTGTTTTCAAAATTCATTGAGGAGCGCTGTTGAACATTGCGGAAATAGCGCTTTATAAGCTAATTGATTGATTGATTGATTGATTGATTGATTGATTGATTGATTGATTGATTGATTGATTGATTGATTGTTTAGATACACCACTGTTTTTTGTGTTACTTCAAATGCTGTTGTTGATGCTGCTAGAATGTTTTGTTGGCGCAGTTGCAGACGCTAAATACCATCATCGCTATACTTTTTCTAAATTTCATCTCCACCACCATCATCAACTATCGCCATTACACTTTTTGTCATCATTCTCATCATTATACTCTTTCTTTATCATCTTCGTCATCATTATCATCATCATCATTATCAGGGACAAGAGCGATATTAGGAGCTTCCTACTCGACGAGGTCAGCAGGGTCATCCAAGGGGGACACAGACTCCCTCGAATCAGCTGATGTCTTCAAATTCTGGAATGCCTGAACTTGCAGCTGAAACAATCATTCAATAACTCAATCGATTAATCAACCACAAATAAATAAATAAATAAATCAACAAGCTAATGATTCAATCGCCCACCAACTCTTCTGAATATTCAATTATTCACTCAATAAGCAAATCAATCAATCATTCATTCACTATGTACGATATTTTTGTGTCAAAGAACGAATCACAAGATCGTTCGTTCAGTCTGTTAACTTCCTTCAGCATTATAGATTAATTTATTGACATTTATCGATTACTTATCTGATTGTTGATACTTTCATTCACGCTATTAATAATTGCTTCCAATCGCTAATAATAATTATAAATAGTAACTAGAAAACCAGTAAGGATATGAATGGTTAGGACAGAGTGATTGGTCAATGAACCACAACAAATTAATCAATAAATAAATAGACGATCATTTGCCCTTTTTTTATTCTCGATGCATCTTTTGAAATACTGAAAAAAGAGGCTAAAGAGTTTAAAATTTAGTTGTAAATCAACAACAACTATCCCATTATAAAGGAATGGGCAAACTTTTTGCTGTGAGGTCCGCATTGAAAGGATATCAGTCATTACCTTTGGAGGGCAGCCTGTGTTCATTTTTCGACCTTTGACCGGGGGAAGGAAATTATTTGACATAATATCTGGCTGACAACCTTTATTTGGTAATTTCATTCTTAATTTTTTTTTCAAATGTCTAGTAAAAAGCCTCGCGGACCGTAGTTTGACACTCCTGTCTTAATATATAAACACACACGCATGCACACATTTAATCTGAAAACTAAAAAAAAGTCTTCTCTCAAATTCACAGCACCTACATACAGCCAACAACAACATTCAAAACTCTTGGGACATCAGTCTTTAACATCAGAATAAAGAACGAGACAGATTCAAACCAGCGCTTATGTCGCAGAAACTGACCAGGCCGTGTTTCAAAGGTAAACGAAAGTGTCCGGAAAATGGGCCAGTAATAAATTTAATATAATAGTATACAGAATTTTTAAAACAAAACGACTAATACAATTGATTACATCTTTTTGATGTTTTTGTAGATATCTAAGCGTCGACACACCATTTTAACGTCATCTTGTAAATGTGATCTGATGAAGATGTGATGTGAAAATGTGGTGTGATGATGTAAGGAGGCATAATGCAACGAGGAGTGATGTGATGAAGATGTGATGGGATATGAAGATGTGTAACGTGAAAATGTGATGAAGATGTATTGTGATGATGTGATGCAATGAAGATTTGGTGTAATGAAGAACCTTTATAATGTTACAAAACTTCCATAAATGTTAAAGTTTTCAAAATTTAATTTCAGTTGAATTAACGGTAACAAAACATTTTCAAAAAACACAAATAAGTTCAAACTTTTTTATGTTATTTCATTATTGTTAACATCTAAAATTTTGTAGGTGCCTGCATGGTAATTTAATAAGCTGAGATTACGAGAATCTTAAAATTAACATGTAGCAAGTGTCTCACACAAAAAAATCAAATGGAAACAATTGTTCAAAAACTAATTTAAAAAATTATTTCCAAAAGTTAGGAGTTTGTTGAAGTCTTCTTTGGAAGTTGGTGTACCACTGTTGAAGGACTGATGCGGGTATGAATGTCTCAGACGGTGCAGGCACCATCTGAGATTGAGTGACGGCAAATGAAGATGCAAAATTGAAAAAATTTTCCAACATTTTTCTACAAAATTCATCAAACGAAGATGCTTTTGATGCTTCAGATCCCTGGATACACGTCTGCTGAGACATGACTTCGAGACTTTCAATTGATATCCCTACTTGCATCATGTGGCTGACATGGTTCTCAATCACACCAAATGGGTGCTGGTGACCATTGTCAGCTCCTTATAATTATTTGTATAACAAAAATTTGACATTTGTGTGTATAAATTATTTTACTAATGTTTATGCATTATATGGAATAATAAGAAATGATGTTTAACTAGAAAATAAAAAAAAATTGACAGATTGAATCATTTATGATTTTTATTTTACACAAAAGATTAGAATGGCTCTTATAAAATATCACAAGACAAAAATAGCTTAGCGCATTAATTATTAGCATCGAATTACTATCTAAAACTGAGATCGCAACCAGAAAATCCAAATTATAAATATATTGATAAAATATGTCACATTAAATCCAAATCTATTCAAACTTTTCCAACAAGAATAAATGAATACATCAAAGAACAAAGAACATGAAAAAACAAAAATTGTTAAAGAGAATGATTATAAGGATTCCTCCCTGGCTGTTGCTACATGCAGATATTGATACCAGTATAGCAAAAATAGAAAAAGACAAAAACTTAGCAAAAATGTTATTCAAAGGAAAAATTCAAGAGAATCCCAATTCAATTGAAATATATACTGATGGCTCAAAAAAAGGAATATCAACTACAGCAGCAGTAGTGGTCTACAGACAACAAAAATGCATAAACAAAATCATGCAACATCTTCCAAACCATGCTTCCAATCTTCACAGCAGAAATCATTGCAATTCAGATGGCAATAAAATTCATATCTAAATCCAATAGTAAAAATTTCATGATATTCTCAGATTCATTATCAACAGTTACGGCGCTTAAACAATATAGACCTCTACACTACCTTATAATTCAAACGCAAAACAGGATACATAATAACTTAAATGATAACAATGGTAAGAAAATAACTCTGATATGGATACCCAGTCACATAGGAATTCAGGGTAAAGAGGAAGTCGATCAACTGGCATCACAAGCTCACAATATTCCAATATCAAATCTTCCCATCCCACACAATGATTTAAGATTTTGGACAAAAAAGGTTTCAATGGAGAAATGGCAACTTGAATGGAACCAAACATCAAACTTTCTTAAATTATCCACACCATTTCTCAGCCAAAAAAATGAATTTAAAGGTTTAAAACGTAAACCTCAGACAATCATCAACAGATTAAAAATAGGCCATTCAAGTTTGACTCATTCCTGGATTCTCAACAAAACAAATTCGCCTACATGCAACTCTTATAACGAAAAACTAACCATCCATCACATTTTGGTCAAATGTAATAGTCACAATAATAGTAGGAAACGACATGACATCCCTTCAAAAGTAGAAAAAAATTTTTCCAGAGATAAAATCAATAATCTAAATATCATTCCTTCAGGAAATACAAATTTTTAATAGAATTTAAAAATAATTTCTCAAAAGTTTTAAAACAACAAAACGCATTTATAGAAAAGGAACAAGGGGCAGAAAGATAGCCAGTTGTGCTGAAACGCCATTAAACTGCACAAACAAACAAACAAACAAGCATTAAAACTCTGAACAGCTAGACTATTAGATAAAATATTAAATAAATATACCTACAAGAAGCAATTGTGAATTAAGCAAAATTAAATTAGTACTTTTAAAAATTATTGATATCAACCTTTTTTCAAATTTGCTACTTTGAATATAGCACTGGGTTTTTCATTAAAAATGTGTCCAAGTAGAACCCAGGCCGGCCCATCTTGAGACGGCCATGAAAAATAAACTGCCCCTCCAGTCCCAGGTGGAAATGCAATGAGACCAGTTAAGAACACCACAATGTGGTTCACATTATCAGCATCTGGTATGTTGAAAACAAACTGTGTTTCACTGATTTGCTGAAACTCTGTCTGGACCTTAAATATTGAAATAAATAAGAAAATTATTCTTTATTGTCACAGATTAAAAAATGGATTAAAAATTATTAATAGAATATTTATTTTTGATGTCATTTAAATCTTAAATGGGAGGAAAAGATTAACACTGAATTAAGATTAAGTAATTATTTATTTTTTAGTTGGTGTAACGTAACCTATATATATATATATATATATATATATATATATATATATATATATATATATATATATATTATGCTATACTATAACTTATTCTATATAATAAATTATAAATAATTATAATATATTTTAATATATAACCTTCAAATTTTGAAGGTATTATTAAATTTAAAAGTTAATTAATAAAAAAAATGTACTCACAAGTCTACCTGTGACAAGAACTCCAAACATGTCAAATAATGATTGTCCACAAACAATAATAATTATTCTGAATAAAAATAAATTATTTAAATATATTTAGTTTAGCTGCTGCTAGTCTGGGACTGGACAGAAAAAAATCCAGATCAATTATTTATTTTATTTAATCGTGAATTGTAAACTGAATTTGTTGAAAAGAGGATAACACTCATCTATTTTTCCAGCAATTGTACAGAACTGCAACGACCGCAGGTCAAAGGTTAAAGGTCAATTACACTCTCCCAAACACGCAACACTTCGTTCGCTAAAAGGCGGCTAGCCTTACGGGTCTTAATGGAGTTTTTTAATTCAAAGCAATAAAAAAAACACGAGCGATAATACGAGCAGCGTTAAACCACATACAATAATTTTTTGGTGGATTACACATAGAAATGAATAATCTCTCTCCCGAACTCGCACACACACACATACACACGCACGCACTATATATATGTACATACTCTGGTTCAGTGTATCTCTAAGTGGGCGATGGTGCCCCCTTGTGGGCACTGAAGTCTTACTGGAGGTGGTGACAGGCTTTGACAAAATTTGAGAACTTTACAAGTTTTATATATTGATCATTTTTTGCTGGGATTATAAAAACCATATCGTTGATTTGAACCAGTTAAAAGATTTTTCCATGCTAATCTGGAGGATACTCATCAACGTTATTGTCAATTTGTAAACAAAGCTCCAAATCTTCCAGACGCAAAAAATGTATTAGGCTACAAAAGCACATCCCTTTGTTGTACCCTGGAGTTTGGTCAATTGTTCAACGATTTTTGCTTCCATTTCCATTTTCCATTTCTTCGTATTTGTGCGAACGTAGATATTCAAGACTGCAGTAAATTTGTGCCCGATATTAACAGTCTTATAAAAAAATCATCAAATTCATCTATCACATTAAATTCATTTATGTTCAATTGTTTGTTCGTTTCAACTTGAATTTAAAAATACTCTATCTTTGTAAAACTGTATTTTATTGTTTTTTTCACCTCAAAATTTATATAATTTTAAAATAAGTGTATGCACGGAAAAAAATTATTATAGCGATAGCATGAACTTTCTAAGAAGCTAACTTTTATTACATTTCTTTCGAATAAAAAGTTTTAAAGCGGAGAGGCATTAGAAAAATGTTTTACCTTAAAGTCGGCGGTGGAAGAAATAAGTTTGAGAATCACTGCTCTAGCTAAAGAAATAAATCTCCCAATCTTGCATCAATGGTTTTAAAATATAGTGGATGTTTGACGTTATTGCCGCTCTTGCAAGTTTATAATGGGAAGTGCCCGAGAAACATTATACGTATGTAGTGAACCACCTTTCGATTTGAAATAATGTGGAAAATGTTTTCAAAAACGTAGAATTATTATGAATACCTTCTCCCAGTAGAAGTATCAATACTCCAGTAGATGTATTAGTAACAATCTTAAACACTCTTTTGCTAAATCTGCTTTTGCTTTTTCTGGCCCTTTTCTCTGAAACTTTCTACCTCTCTGACTACTTCTCCATCACTTATGAAGTTCAGAGCGGATCTCAAGACCCACCTGTTTGCAAAATTCATTGAGGAGCGCTGTTGAACATCGCGAAAATAGCGCTTAACAAGCTAATTGATTGATTGATAGTATTCTAAGGGGCCGTCCATAAAGGATGTCACGCTTCAAGGGGAGGGAGGGGGTCAAAATATTTCTGACACTTTTTTGACGAGGGGAAGGGTGGAGTAAACGCAAGTGTCACGTTGAATATTAAATTTTTCAAGCGAGCAAATAGCGCATGAAAGGAGGAGTTAAATTTAAATGCCATCGTTTAAGTTTACCGCTGTGTAGGTGTAGAAGTTAATATTAATTCGTTATATTTTAACTACGCTAAAGCATTTAGATATCAAACTATCGTCATATAAACTTGTCATTCGTTATTTTGATATCAATAAAAAAATAAAATGCATGTAACAATTACATTGTTTAATGACTCTTCACTAAGAGGGGGGAGGGGTAAAATTTTGTAACATGTTTATTTTTGGGGGGTTTGTAGATTTGTGACAGTTTGTGACACGGGGGAGGGGAGAGGGTCAAAAAACGTTAATAAAGCGTGACATCCTTTATGGACAGCCTCTAAGTATATAATTAAAGTTTAAAAAAAGTGGAAATATTTGTTGATTTACTAATTAATCGTTTTGGTATGGTATGGTCATAGCTTCAGGTTCATCTACTTTTTTGCTTTTCACGCAAATATATATATATATATAAATATATATATACATGTATATAAATATATATATATATTATAAACATATAAGATATGCCGTGACGATACTCAAGATAAGATACTTAAAGATTTTTGTTCAATGTATACGCCCATTTTGGTTAAAAATAAACTTTAGTTTTAGATAAGAAGGACGAAATGGTATACTTATAATTAAGCTAAAGTTCAAAATTTAAGTGCTTCTATTGAAGTCTTAATTTTGTTACAATGCCTGTGGAGACGAAAGTAATTTCAAAGTCAGTTTAACTCTAATTTTAGATTTTTTCTGATATGACAGACTAATATGTAATTTTTGAATTTGATCACTTCTGCTCTGATTGATAATTGATTCATTACTTATAAACTTTATTTTTTTTTATTCTCGCTATTCTATTCTATTGTATATAAAAATAAACTTACTTGAATAGTGATTGCAATCAGGCATCAATTGAAATCAATCACAATTAAAATTATAGTTGTTTGCTGTTTGGACATGTCATATTTAGATATTCATATTATTATCATATAATATAAAAATATATTGTTCATGTGCATGTCATTAATGAATTGATTGACTGAACAAAACTCAATTTTATTTTAACAATCATAAAATTTATGGTATAAATATATTTATATATAATATATTTAATTATATATAAATATATATATATTCATACAATATTATATATATATATATACATATATATATATATATATATGCAACCTGACATAAATTATAATATAATTAAATTTATATATCAGTCCGACAGATTTAATTAAAATTGATTGATTGATGTTCTATATATTTATTTATATGTAAAATTATGTATGTATAAATATTTATATATTGATGTTTTTATATATGTGTCTTTATAGTATTATATATATATATAATTTGTTGACTTTGAAATATATATATGTATATATAATTAATAAAATAATATGATTAAAATATATTTAAAAAAGCCAGCTTTTCCAAATTTTAAGCAATACCAACGGTTCACTTTAAGATTTTTTTATGTAAGACTAAGAAATTGGTTATTCCTTTTAATTATTTTTATAAAATTGTTAAATATTTAAAAATAAAGTTTATTTAAAAAAAATTGAAGCATGTGCAATGTGGATGAAGTGGTGGAAGGTGTAGCTCTGCATGAACATCGTGAGTACACCGAGGGATGTATTGATATCATTTGTGAAGAGTGGGGAAGGAGTAGAACAGTTAGGTTGCTGTTGTTTGTTACCTTTTGTTATTTTGGTGTATTTTTAATAATTGTTGCTAAGAAATTTTGCTATGTCTACATTAAGTCAATTAGAAATTAGTCAATTAGAATTCCACAAGACCTAGACCATCTATATCAAAAGAATATCGTTAAATTCAAGTTTCCTACAAACTTTTTATAAGGATTTCTAATTTTCATAAACGATTTTAAGAAGAGAAATTATTAGAGGTATTCTTATAGGCATAATAAACTAAAGTTATATATATATATATATAAATATAATTAGGAATGAGGTTTTTTGAAGCAAAAATTGTTGAAAATCGCTGCTCATTTGAGTAGCTTTTTAATAGTAGAATCAACATCAGATATATATATATATAAATATATATATATAATATATATATGGTAGTCAAACGGTAGTCCATAACCCGGTTTTTTATAATATCATGCTATATATATGTATATATATATATATATATATATATATATATATATATATATATATATATATATATATTGGATTAAGACTGTCAATAATGCAATTATTGATGAAAATCATGGCATGTTCGGCGTTAGTTACCTTCCTTTTTAGTTTTTCGATTTTTCTTGTGGTTGATCGTAAATATTCTCTAGTTTCTTGAGTTCAAAACAAAAATTTTTATTTATTTTAAGAATGATGGACAATGTTGAAATCTTACATTACAATCACAACCATTATAATTTACGACTAGCCGAATCAATACTCATAGAACAAAGACATTCGGTAATAAATATTCAACGACTGGCATTTGGAATCTTTCCCACTAATAAATTTAGAAACAGAGGAATCTTATATAATGATGACACGTAAGTGTCATATTGCACAAAGTATCAATTTATCAATTCAAACAACGAAGATGGTATAGGAATACTGAAAAAAGCTTTTTTGTTATATCAAACCAACGCAGAACATGCTGATTTTTATCAATAATATATATATATATATTATATTATTTATTTATTTTTATCTTCAGAAAAGTGATGTTAGAAAAGTCATGTCCAACACTGCCATACAATATTGTTCTCATTTTAAGATCAAACTCATCCAGAACAAAAGTAGTTGGTCATAGCAGATTAAGCATCGTGCTAAATAAAAAAAATTTTGCTTTTGTGGAAACTGGTTAGTTCTTTTTTCCTGCATAATGCCATAATGCATAATGCCAACTTTGAAGACTTGTTGAATGTTTTACAAATTGTCACTCACTAAATATTTTCAAAAAACGTTGTATTAATGAGAACATCATTCCATCACAACCAGTTGTTGTATCAAAGTCACACAGAGGGAAGGGATTGGGCAGGAAGTTGATGGAGGAAACAGAAAAACATGCCTTGAAGTTTGTTGACATGATTACAACGTTCAAATCATTTCCGTCTTATTTTTTATTTCCACTTTCGTCAATGACTGAACTATTATCACTAGTGCTTTATGGTTAATAGTTGATGATTATTTTTTGAGAAATGCATCAAACGTTCATGGTCAATACCATTAATAAAATATAGACAATTAACATCGTTCTCCCAATTAATAAAAAGTGGGCTATATTAATGTTCTGCTTTCTTGGCATATTCTAACAAGGTTGGGGATAGAAACACTCTGCTTGACAACATTGGACAAGCAGGACTTCTACAGGCATCTAGGCAAGTTGATTCTTATGTTAACACGTGTTACTGAATGGTTATTATTTAATTAAATTACATATCAATTGTTTGATTTTGTCCTTGTGATAAACATTGTTGTATAAAAAGATTGATTTTTTTTTTGTAGTATTGAAAATTCGGTTTGAATTAATGTCTTAATTTTATAAATTAAAGGATATCAATTTTCTGACCCAATCGTCAGTGCCGGTTCAGCATCTGGTCTATTGAAAAATCTCACTGTGAGTCTACATGCACATTTGCTGGCGACTACAATCTGTGAAGTTTTGTTTCTGATTATAATTTTAACACATTGCTTATTTGGAATATTTTGAAATATTGGAAAATATTCAAGATAATATTTTTTATTAACTTTTTCAGATTAACAACCTATTTCCAAGAAGCGACGAATTGGATTTACAAAACAGCTCAATTGACAAATCATGCAGTAAGTCAACGAGAACAGGTAGAGTTGATAGATCAAAACTTCCCAACTCAAATACCTCAACGTGCACATCAAAGGTTCAAGCAAGTCTCCCAAAGGTTCAAGCAAGTCTTCCAAGTGTCCCTGCGCCTCCCCCTCCTCCTTCATTCTTATCATGGCTCCCAAAATTTTCAAAAAAATCTTCTCTTGAGATAAAAAAAATTGACGTCTATCACATGCAGAAATGTATAAAGTTATGATGATGAATATTACTGAGGGGAACTCATATTGCAGTTGCAAGCTGATAGATATGAAACACAAGCAGGTCTGCGTGGCGTTGTATACTGTTGTACTCAGCAAGTTCGCATGTATCTTCATTTATTACATGCACCATCGTCAAAGTCTTAACACCCCCATACATCCACTTTGTTCAATCTCATTTTGTTTTTTAATGGCTTCATAAGATTTTTTCAATTTGTTCTATTTATTGTTTATGAATGTTATTCGATACTTACCTCTATCGTTTGATATTATTTGATTTTTTTAGTATTAATTTCTTCATGTAGTTGACGTTTTAGTTTTTAATTGTGTTGCAGTCAGAAATCTATTTTACGAGTTCGTTCCTGTTATCACTTGTTTGTTCGTTCGTGTGCTGTGCTCAAATAAAATTTAAACTTCTTTCAATAAAGTGTCATTTAAGTTTATTGCGCAGTCTTTTTACCGTTTTAGTTTTTCTCGGTAACATTTAAAATCTAGATTAAATTTTCCTTGAAAGATAGAATGAGAGGCCAAATTCATACTCAATGGAATAAGTTTATATGGTTTCACGACCTTACTATTTACTCTACACAACATACTATTCTAGTTATAAGTTATCATAAATATTTTTTGAAGCGAGTGAGACCTGAAGGTTTGCCTTGCAATTATATCGGACACACAAGCGATACAAGAATTTGAAGCGGCCAGCCAGGAAATTTTGGTAGCGTTTTGATGTGATTAGTTTATTGTTTAAAATTGGTTAAACAAGTAATGATCATTCGCTTGCTATCGTTATAACCCATTAGCTTTTTATTACTACGAGAAATAAAACTCTTTGAGGATTGAAAATTGAACAAGTCATCACTACAATTGCTGTAAAACTACGGATGTAGTATATATTTTTTTGAAGCTCTTTTGCGATCCTAACAAAGTAACAACCATAAAAATAGTAACAGAATTTGGAGCATTAACAGTTTAAAAAATAGGTTGTCTCTTAAGAACAAATGGTTTATAGATACAATCAAGTTTTTTGAACAGACAAGTTTGTAATGCGTTCTGCCTCACGCCGTTTAGAAAAATCATTTTTTTGACTAGAAATAAACGATTTCGATGACGATGAGGAAGACGAAGATGATGGAGGGACGTAGGAATAAGTTATGAGTCCTTTCTTGGTGGAGTAACAACCCTGGATGGCCGTGTGTTCATTTCCGTGTTGAGTGTTTTGGTGACCAATGATTGGAACATCGATGCGTTGAAACAAATTTTCCTTTGTTTTAGGAATGTGCTCAATTCTGCAAGCCTTTCTAAATTGATTTGTCAAGTTGGCTGACACTTCTCGCCGATGGTATGAATGGATATTTCTATGAAAGATTCTGGCCGGATGGTCATCACCACAACCACGAGCATGGCTACCAAGGATAGCGTCATCGTCGTTACTCCATCCATCTTCCTCATCATTCTGATAATTATATCCCTTGTTCTTATCCACATCATCTCCGTCACCCATCCAACAGATGGATGGCTGTACCTGTCGACCACGATCAAAAAATGCATCAACGGTGACATCATCAACTTTGGATTCCCTTGTGTGGTACTTCTGCTTCCAGGACAGTGATCTTTTCAGATGAGTCAACTTCTTTCCAACTGACGCCATCACTGATTGGTGGTGGTTATGAGATTGAGATGTCTTACAGTTGCAATCACGAATTGAATCATAACAGGTGTCTGATGTTGTAGCTGCAATTGTTGTTGTGGCTGTTATTATGTTTTGTGACACCTCATTAGAACTACTCAACAGCCGTGATCTGGACATTTTGTAATGTCCCATTAAGCCATCTACCTTGTTGTTGCCCTTTCCATAGGTGAAACGATTATGACGATCATCACATGACTTTCTGCCTGTTGCAGCAGCTATGTTATTGTTCATCTTCGTTGCCAGGGCGTTGTTGTTTAGAATTTCTAATCTGCACTCGTTTCTGTATAATTTGGATTTAATCTTGTAGCTGCTCCCACCGAAGTTTCTGTTGTTTTCAAAGTATTGCTTCATCAGATGTAAGTTTCGTGATGGCAAATTGTTATTTGGTACGCAAGAATTCTCCAAGCTTAAATCATCACCTCCATTGCGTCCTTTAGTAGCGTTTATTGAAACATCCTCGTAGAAACATTCACAAGCCAATTTGTCATGGTCAGAATGTTGAACATTGACACAAACATGCTTGTCACTGGGTGCAGTTGATCTCAGTGCGTTTTGACCAGTCCCTGAGATGGTCTCCATGCAACCAGACCTTTCCATCACTGTTGCAGGATGTTTGTAAGTGTTTCCTCCTCGGTCAGAGATTTTACTGTCACTGACGCATGTTTGCAAGTTGGAGTGGGTGGTGTCTGGGTGCATGCCACCAACACGGTCACGGTCAACGCTAGGGCCATCATTTTCCTCATCGGGACAATCGACACTGTTGCCCTTATCATCGTGCACGCGACCATCATTACGTGAAATGGAATTAAAACGACGACGTTGTTGAAGGAGCAGAGCTGGAGAGTACAAGTTCTCGAGGCCAGTCAGCTGCTGTGGGATATCAGTGTTCACTATTAAACAACATTCTTCATGGAAGTATTACAGTTATCATGCAAGATCACATGAGGTCGTATATGGGCGTATAGAATTCAAGAACAAAAATTACTCGAAACTATCTAACAGCTCATATATATTCGACCTATCACGATGCATAAAAACCATCAAAAACACTGATACAAAACATCAAAATCATCACCATCATCCTCATAATTACCTTATCATCCTTACCACCACTGATTCTCCTCACGAAATGATTCCAGCTTCTTCTCAATCGACCACCAACGACTCTACTGGGTGAAAAAAAAGTAAATGAACATCTAAACATTACACTACCGTATCACTATGAAGTGATTATTATATAAACCTAAAGACATGAACTCTCAGCCAACGCGTGGATCCAATCCGGATCTCCACAATACTAAAATTATATCATAATGACAAAAAACGAACGGTATAACAACGATATATGAATGAAGATGTAACTAAAATAATTATATAACAAATAGATAGAAACAATAATGATAGTAAGCAGTAAGCAGTAAGATAACAGTAAGCCATCACTTACTCGTCAGCATGGAGATCAGTACAAGAATTTTCACTGGCAATAACATGACACTCTTCTTGCTGCTTCATGTTGTTTTTGTGCACCAAATTTTCTGAAATGATTACCAAATTAATTTCAATAACACAATTTTCTTTTTGAATAAATTTCATTTATCTAAGCGATCTTTTTAAAAATCAGTTCACAATTTTGCAACTCAATAAAATATTTTAATTCAGAGCACATTTGCATAGATATCTATCTTTTTTGTACTTGTTGTTAAAATATTGTTGTTGAAACATATCAAAAATACCAAGCCGTAGAGTAGAGTAGTAAGATTTAAAAATTTATCTCTGTCCCACGTTAACCAACATTTAAAATATTTAAACACGCAAAGGATTACTTGAAATAAAATAAATGTAACATCATAAAAATTAGAGAAATGTATCGTCATAAATGTTATATGATCCTCAGAGGCCTTTCTTCCTGTGGAAGAGGGTGGTGGGGTGGTGGTGGTATTATTATTATTATATTAGTATTTCGATTTTTTAATAATTTTTGTGTGAGAAAGTTCATTTTTTCTTTGTAAAAATTAGTTTAAACGCTGACAATAAAATTATTCAACTTCTCAAGCCATTTTTATTATGCCATTGTCTGTCATACTAGAGTTTGAATATTAATTTTAATAATAAATAATACTAACAAATTAAGAGAAACATCTATATTTTTTCAAACAGACATCTCTGCAAACAAAACATGATAGAAATAGAGAAGAAATTTGTAGTGAATGATGAAATACTTAATAAGATGCTATCATTAGGAGCCAAGCTGATCAAACGGGAATCATTCACGGATGTCTACTATGACACTGAATGTCACTGTCTCACAACAAAAAATTTTTGGTTGAGACAAAGAGATGAAGTTTGGCAACTGAAGAGTCCTACTGGCCATAGAACATTCGAGGAAGGTTTGTTCAATTCATCATACAAGGAAACTGAGAAAGAAGATGAAATCGTCAACTTGATTGAGCCTGTCCTCAATCAAAAGTATTCACAAAACCAGAAATGTGGTTTGGCAGAGTTTTTAAAACTGTGTAACTGCCAACCATTTTGTAAGATGACGACGCACAGACAGTCATACAAACTACAAGACAAATTTAAAATTGACCTGGATGTGACAGATAGTGGATACGCTGTGGGAGAAATAGAGATGATGATTAATTCTGAAACAGACATAGCAGAAGCAACAAATAAAATCGAGGATCTATCAAAAAAACTAGGTTAGCGTAACAGCACGATGTGTGTTCCTCTTGAACATTTGCCATTAAATAAAACCGTGACTGTGTAATAATATGCATTTAAATCTTTAATGCTTGCTAGCTAGTTCATTTCAAATAACAAGATTATGGCATATATAATATATAACGCCAAACATTCGGTAGAATTTATAGAATATTGTAACAACAAATGGTCAAACCATTCTACCACACTTCATTAACCTTTCAACTTGGTCTCAGGTATCTTATGAAATATTCCCATACTGAATAACTACTTTTTTTCTTGGCAGAACTCCCAATCACCCAGGCTGTCAGTGGCAAGGTCAGCAGTTTTTTAAAGTCAAATGATCCGGAGCATTATAAGAAGTTGTTTAATTTAAAAATTATAGCATAAATTAAATAAGAAAGTACAGATTTGTTGTTTCTAAAGAAAAACTTTGTTAAAGCATTTAACCTATTCTGTTCAATAAAATTTGTAAATATAAAATTTACAGACTTACATGTGTTGTTTCATTTAACAGTAATTAAAATACTATGGGATATTTAATGAATGTAAGATAAAAATACAGTAGACATAGTTAACTCTCAGAAAATGTTTGTGGCATTCAGTTAGATACACTCTAAATTGCATAATCTGGACCGTGATATTTTATAAATAATACGTCATTCATTACTTTTTTGGCTTGTGAATATCTAATTTTCGGATGTCAACTTTGCATTTTTACAAAAAACTGGGGAAAGGCAGATAAAGCAGCACTCAAATTTTACAATTCTCAATCATTATTGCTGCATGGCAGGTCAATTTTTTACCTTAAATATATTTAAAATGTAAAGATGATTTACAAAATATGTCTGATATCTGTAAGCAGCATAAAATGAACTGATAACTCGCGATTTGCCCACTTCTGTAGTAAAGATCAACAAGATGTAATCCAAACCCCAATTCTATCAGTTACTCTACACATGTTGCTCTAAACCAGCAACAATTTCACCACGCCACATCACAACACCACTAGGTAAATGATTCACTAAATGACAAGATCACATGTTACATTTTGTCTTGCTGTCCAACTTAATGAATTTGAATGTTGAGTCTCAGAAATAAAAAATATCATTGCAATAACTATCTATTACCAAAAGAGCCAATCAATCAATCAATCTTCGTTTAGCGTCCAGAGACCCAGTTTCCCGAGGTAGGACGTTGTTTTCTTTGCCATCAATTTTTTTGCGCCAAATTAGACGATCAGTTGTATCCATTTCATTTAAATTTAGAGCTTTCATGTCTTGATCGATTGTTTGCGACCAGGACTTCTTTGGACGGCCTTTGGGACGTGTGCCAGGTACTTCAACATCTGCAAGAGAAGTTATGGCACTGTTTCTACTTCGCTTGACATGACCAAACCACCGCAGACGGTGTTGCCGGCATGCGTCCTTTATATCATCTAAACCAGCACGACGCAAGATTTCGGTAGATTTGATGCTGTCCTTCAGACTAATTCGTTGCATCCATCGGAGCATTTTCATATCGGTTCGGTGAAGTTGTTGTTCCAGTTTGGTTGTCATTGGCCATGTTTCTGCACCATATAACAGGACCGGACGTATCACAGATTTATAAAGTTTTGATAGTAGTGGTAGTGGGATGTCACGCCGCATCAATATAGAGGCTTCAGCTGTTCCAGTACAATCCAGAACATCCCCTAGATATTGAAACGATGTGACTTTCTCTATCTTAATGGCTTCAAAAACATTGCTATTTCGTATTTGTTGTTGTGGATTGATGCAAGCAGGACAAACAAAATTGGACACTTTAGATAAAGTACCAATTATTTTTGAACAACGTTTGTGACATCACTGGTTACACTGCTGACAGATATACAAATTTGTAAGTGGCACAGATGTAATAAATTAGCATAATGAACCGATATTCGTGTTTGACCCAAGAACAAGAGGACATAATAAAAGATTACGAATGGAAAAAGTTAAAAAAGAAAACTGCCAAAAAAAGTTTTTTACAAATCGTTTGTCGACAATTGGAATAACTTATCTCATGAAGCAATTGATGCAAAAATTTGAATATTTTTAAAAACTGTATAGATTCAATTATTGAATGAATAATTTAAAGCTGTTACAGCCACGTTACTACTGTAACCTGACTCAATGCACACACGTGCATCACAGCATATTGTTATTATTATTATAATTCTAATGATGGGTGATTAGGGATGCATGCAACTTATAGGGCTTGTGAGAGAAAAGTTTTTCCGATGTTAATATTGTTGATGATGTGAGGTATGTTAGCTAACCTATGCAGTCCTGTGTTGATGCAAGATATGTTGCACAGGATGTTGTTGTTGTCAGTGTTGTTCCTGCTGTAACACCTCTTGCTATCGAAATTTTCGTTGAAGATGTCGTGGCAAATTCATTTTTGAAATTATACAAGAAAGTGGATGTGAAAGTTGTCGGAGGACAAGTAACTGGTCGAGACAGGTAGAACTGTGTTGATTTCATGAAATCTCTGTGCAGTGCTGATATTGAATTACATCCAGATGCATTTGTGTTCTCGTTCAAAATGTTGTCGTTGTCATTGTCGTTGTTACTGTTCATGACATTAAAATTATAATGACCCCTCTGAACATTGTCGCATATATTAATGCGATTATGAAAGTTACTATTAATGTCATTCAAGAGTTTAACTTTGTGGTTTTTAGCAGTAATGTTGTCCATGTTGATGTTATCGATGTTGTTGTGGAGTTTATTGTTGTTGTTGCCGTTGTTGATGGGTACAACATCTGGCATGACATTCGTCAAGATAGCTCTCCTACAAATCACAACAAACAGCGTAAACATGTTGCAATGAACATCACACATGCTCAAATCTTATAGTTGTTGCATATACATATTCAATATTTAAGAATTATCTCACATATTTAAGAAAGAATTTAATAATCAGTCATTCATCTATCTTACACACCAAAACTTGAAACTAAGTTTGACATTATTCAAGATATTACAAAATGTCATTTTTCATTGAACCAGTCAACTGTGAAGATCAATCAATCAGCTGATTATTTTCAGCCAATCAACAAATCAACCAGCCAAACAAATAAACCAATCAATAAACTTTTTGTCTTGAGAGAGAGGTCCAGCAGATGAAGGAGTCAGATCGGAACGTTTCATCATCTTAATCATTATCGGCCTCACTTCAGGTTCCAACTTGATTCTACGCTTGAATAAATTGTGGCCCTCTGTTATTGCAAGATCATGTTGATGTTTCTCGTGTTGTTGCAGCAATGCTGTCGGATGTTGCGATCTGGATTGAAGTGTTGATTTCTCCCTGAGGTTGTTCGTTGAAAGTTGTTGAGGAGTGGATGTCAACGATTGTTGCCTTTTGTTGCTGGACGATCTCCAACGTGTGAAGTTGGCACTTATGTCTTTCACCAACCCTTATGTAGATGATGAAATTTTATTATGAAATAATTTACAGTTTTTGTGAAAGTTTCAATAAGTTTCTTTAAGAAGTAATATGTTCAGAGTTCATCTTTATATCAATAAACATCTCATTGTTTTACGTGGAAAATAATTAAAAAAGTAGTAACTTCGCAAATATTTGAAAGAAATAATGCATAAATGAGTCTGGAACAGATCTTGCACAACAAACGTGGCCCTTTCATTGCAAAATAATCTATAAAAATTTAACTTCATTCTATTTCATTCATGATTACAGAAAATCAAACTTTGGAAAAGAAAAGTTCTCATAGCAGTTATTGTCTTTGACCTCATTTCTTCTCTTACTTATACAGATTTTAAAGCAACAATGGTAGATCAAATATTTTGTACTTGAAACAATTTATTGTGTAATTTTAATTTTTTTCATAAACTGGAGTGAGCAGGTACGCAAAGTTTCACCTTAGTTCAACAATAAAAAGCGGTCAAAATATGTAATTAAGATTTAACAAATAAACAGAAATTAAATGAACTGATGAAAACATCGAACTCCAATCAACCGTCATATTCATCATCTTCAAGTTCCCGTCCACCATCTTCCTACATTCATCACCCTCAAACTAACTTCAGTGGTGATTATGATATAACTGAAAACAGAGCATCTAAATTATTGTTGAACATCATCAGAGCAAACCACAGCCACCAGCCACGAAGTAGTAACCACCTTGCAGTGAAGTACTCCTCTTCTTCATCCTAGATGTCCTCCCTCCGGCTTCAGCATCCCCACCCCGACAACCAGCAACATCATCAACATGACAACCAACATCAACGTCACGACAACTAAGATCAATTTCCTTGCTTATGTTCTCATCTCCAAAATGAATGCATCCTTCGAAGTTTGTGCTTTCCAGAAAGCTGCTGTTGAGTTTGTTGGTCAGTTGCTTATATATAACTATTGATGATGGCAATTATGATAAATGTAATATGAACAAGGGTTTCCAAGGATTAATTACTATAAATCCAAACAATTTTTAAATAAAATTGACAACAAAACAAACATGATCAAGCAAAAACACACAAAGGTACCTATTAATTCTCTGTTGCTTCAAGGACATCTCAGTAACTTTTGCAACGATGTCATCAGTCAGCATGCCAATCAAGTTGTGATTCTCCACCAATATCTTCAAGACGTCTGCTTGTTTCTGTGCTAACTTCAAATCTGGTAAATGTGAAATTTCTATTTGATCACATTGATGAGGAGGTATCAACAGTTACAATAAGTATCAAGAAACAATCCATAAATGCTATTTTTGAAACTACACATCCTGAAGTTGAGATTATATCAGCATACAGACTGGTGCATTGTTAAAATGAAAACAAGTCATGAGTGATTAAACTATTTAGTCAATTGTAAACATTATTCTAAATGGTGCTGTGTGCCTTGAATTGAGCTCAAACAAAACACATGTTGACTGAATAGCCAAAACCTTTGCAAAATAAAATTTAAAACTGGGAGCAGCCTTAAAAACTGCAGTTGATACATGTATATATGCGAATTATCAATTTTACATATAAAACTTCATGGACAATCAGATCACATCCATAAACACACACACACACACACACACACACATACACACACACACACACACACACACACACACACTGAACACAATGTGCATGGACAGCACACACATACACACGCAAGCACACATAAACAGACTGACCGACCAGCATTGTGAAGTGAGTGAGAGAGTTTGAACATGTTAGGAGCCAAACAGATGGAAATGTTGGTGGCGTTCATGTGGTTCATGGGTGAATGTTCACTGACGATGTACAGTTGATGGCACAAGTAACGAAGTAGATGGAGATGAGGTCGTGGGAGCAGGAGGCACAACATCAGCTGGGTCTGTTGTGATGGGTGAGGAACTTACTATCATCAACAACTTATCAACATGCAGAGAACAGCCACAAACCTGGATGAGTTCGCATTGACCAATGGAAGAACAGACTAGAAAGAATCCTTGCAATCTGCTTGTGAACAGCGGTTCAGGAAGTTCCCTGAGAAACAACTTGATGAGGTCTGAAAGGTCATATGCACTCAGTACCTCAAGCTGGCTGGGGTCAAAGTTCATACTCAGTGTCTCCTAAAATGGTCATAACAACATACAACATGGTGTTAACATAACATGCGACATAATGTTAACATCACATAATGTTAACATAACAAGATATCAGTTTGAATAAGCAGTTTATATACAAAATATGGCACAAGAAAAAACATGTCATTCCATATAAACATTAAATTGAGAAACTTGAGTTAAACAACTTTAATTAGCGCTTTATTATAAATAATCATCATAATTTTGAATAAAACATTTTGTGTTTTATTTTTTACTCCATAACCAACCAACCATCCAACCAACCAACCGACCGACTGACCAACCGACCGGCCGACCAACCAATCAACTAAGCAAATCAGCCAATAAAAATAAAGGAGTCAAAACATCAGAAAATGTGCAGAGGTGTTAATATTGTTATAATTAATGCAACCACAAAGAGCCAACACAAAACAAAATTAAGAACTTTTAGCCTAATAATTTTTATAGACACTCGGCCATTAAAACACATTATCTACATATGAGACATACACAACTACAATCATCAACAAAAAAATGATCAATCACAAATAACAAATTAGAACAAACAATTTCTAACAACAAACACGAACATGAACATGAGCAAACAGTTACAAACAGCAAGGAATAGGCAGCATACTTTTATTTCCTTCTGTCTTGTGAATGATCCTGACTTCCTGAAGAGGCCCTCACTGTCCAGATGTTTCTTCAGCATCTTGAATGACTCAACTACGAAACTTTATTTAAAACAAGCAGCGGTCACCATCTGAAAGTTCACTGATCTCTAATTGACCTCAATGAAAAGTTTGCACATCCAACAACAACTACCAAACATTATCAAAAAATAAACTAAGAATGAATAGAAGAGAGCATAAAAGAAGTGAAGATGTGATAGAGAATTAATCAGAAATTTATAGAGGGTTATGATGAAATGTTCTAGGTGATTGAAAAAAAATGTTGAAAAAGAAATGTTTGTGATTTTCTTTCAACAAGTTCTTATCTCTTCCTATTCAATGCATCATACAAATCCACATTCCACGCACCACATTTGCATTAAAAATTTACAACAGTCTTAACTAACTGAAACATTGAACAACAAAGATATTAAATAGCTATAAAGAACTCTCACCAAGGGACCTTCCCTCCACATTCAACTTCCAACATCGGCATCAACTCCAACCTTGTTCCAAACAATGATGAATGCTGGTTAAATGCTGTCTTCTGCCACAAATCATTCTATATCATACATAATGAAAATTTGTTGAAATAATTATCTTAATCCTATTTATCAAAAAGTAGTATGAAAAAAAATAAATGTGAACAAAAATTGCACAAGTTTAAATTAACATTTAAAATTCTATTTAATATTTTATTGAAACTTATTATTTATTTTATTATTATTATTATTATTATACTATCAACCAAAAATGTAAAATGTTGAGCTGTCATGTTGGATGTTATTTAACAAAATTATGATGGTTTGGTTGGTCATGTATATGCACTGCTTAAAATTGCTCAAAATAAAAGAGATATATATAGAAGAAAGGCCAGAACCATTGTCAGATTACAACAAAAAATTTGTGTGAGGCCTTATTCTTTAGTAGCGAATGGTTGCAGTACTATCCAGAAGGGAGGCATAAAGGGCAGATTATCCTGAGCCTCAGATACTGTGGGAGCCACAGATATTGTGGAAGCCACAAAACTATGGATGGGGCTACATGCAAGATAAATTAATCATTAACTTAACAACACTATGAAAAATTGGAAGCAATTTTGAGTGATGAGAAAAAAAGATTCTCATCATCTTTATCAACACAACAATTTGTGGTTTGTAATAGGAAGACTCATTGAAGAACATAAAATTTTATTTAAGCTTTAATTAAATTAAAACTAAAGAAACAAAACAAGCAAAAGCAATTTCTAGCTTTTCTTTTTATTTAATATTTATTCATCATTTAAAAAACCATTAATAATTGTCAATTATTAAGTTAGGTAATGTCATTTTATTTAAATTAATAAATAATTAGATTAACTAACACATAACATTAATTAAATTAGATTAAATTACAAATTAAATTAGTATTTAGAATATTAGATTAACATTATTAATGTAAATATTTAAATTTTAACAGCAGCACATTTCTACAAATAACCATATAAAATTAATATAAAAGTAGAAAGAGAGAATGCCAATATCGCAATATTTATTTTTGGTCCACTTTAAATTTTAAAATAAAAAAATTAAAATAGAATAGAAAAAAGTAGGTTACTGGTTTTGTTCTAAAATGTCTGGTTTTTGTGACTTTTACATCAAGCTTCATTAATTCATCTTTTAATACAGGTTCTAAACAACAATCATCTTTTAAATCATCCACGAAAATCATTTTTTTTGTAGTTTATAAAAATAACAAACTTAACAATTTAACATAACGATAAAAGAGCAGCATAAAATCAGAAGCACGGAACCGCGAAATTGTTTTTTAAATTTGACGGCAGCATAGATATTGAAGAGAGTGTTGGCGACAGGTTAGGCTGCGAAATGTAAAACATTTTTCTGTGATTTCGTTAATGAGCTTCAATTTTTTTTTAAAAAGAACAATTAATTAATTAACAAGTAGTTAATTGTTGTTTGAATACGCCCTATAACACTTTATAAAGCTTTAAAATATTCAACAATATACATGTTTAACAGTTATTTGCATATTACTATATATTTCATATTTTTATATATTCTATATATATATATATATATATATATAGAGAGAGAGAGAGAGAGAGAAAACTATGTCTATGATTCTACACATTTTTCAACATGCTTGATGCCACACGTGATTGTTTATTCCACTTCATTCCCCCTATCTGATCAAATTGCCTGCTGGCCGACTAGCATTTTTCAAATGCAAAAAATTCAACTTTTTGTTCTGAATGTGGTGTGTCTACGGTTGTCACCATCAGCTGGCGATGTTGACACGAAACATAATAGAAATGAAATATAAATGGCACAACATTTTTGTTTCAAATCACTAGGTGCCACCTGCAAACCTGTTTTATCCATCATATAGTTTTTTAGAAAATTGTTAATGACTTTGTGTCCATTTTGTAAATTGAAATAAGCGAGATATTTCTTTAGCAGAAAAAATATGTCGGCCAAAATTAATTACTAAACATTAAAGAATCATAAAGTAAAGTCTTCGACGGCTGCTTTGTGTTTGTTAGTTAGATTGCCGCTCAATTACATGGTGTTGAATTAAATGGCGGGGCCCTTCTCCATATATTTATAACAAAAATCAAACACATCATAAAAAGGTTGTCACAATATTTTTCATTATTAATTTATGTGATATTTAAAAATATTCATTTACGCATCAGGTTGTGAGTTAGCCTCTTATTTGTTTGATCGAAAAAATAATATTTTAGATCAACTTCATAGCATTCCACTTTTTTTTATTTCACAATTAATTTAAGAAACACACGCGGTCACGGTGGCAGAGGAGTTGAAACTAAAACAGAGATAGCTTTGAAGTGATTTTTTCACAAAAAGTAAAAAAACCGGTAGGTACGTAGTGGGTTTAACATCGTTATTTCGCCAGTTGACCATGATCATCATAGGGCTGGTTTTTAACAATTATATTGTGTTTTACTGTCTGAAGCGCACGTGATCATGAATCTATTCTCGTTTGTCGTCATCGTATTGTAGTCTTTAACGTAATGTTAATAAATGAAACATAGAATCAAGTGCTCTTCAGTTTGTGTAGGTACATGGTACATATACAAGATACACACGCGGTAACGGTGGCAGAGGAGTTGAAACTAAAACAGAGATAGCTTTGAAGTGATTTTTTCACAAAAAGTAAAAAAAATTACTTATAATAAACCGATTGATAATTTCAGGAAAGGTTTTGAGACTTGGAAAACCAACGAATGACATGAAATTAATGAGCATATCTTCCTTATGTAGGTAGGACCACTTTGAAAAACAGTTATTTCAACTAAACTAGCATTCGTTAAGAATTTAATTTAATTTTCTAAATTTTAGTATTCAAATAAATTTTAATTGTGTATACTGCAATTTTTGTTGAAAAAACATTGTTGTGAATTGTGTCAGATCTCAACAGTTTAATGCAGTAGCGTCACTAGGGGGGTGCGGGGGGTGCGGACCGCACCGGGTGACACCCTCACAGGGGGTGACACCAAAATATCACTGTATATGTTTTTATGTCCCTCCATGAAATTATTCTTATCATTAATTCAGCCTAACCCGCCCAGCGCCCAGAAATGTATTATGAATAAAATTTTTTTCGTTCAAATCATTTTTGTATTCGACATTTATACCATTCAAATTCGACGTCCGAATTATTAAGCGCCGCGGCCGAGCACATTTAACTTGTTCGTGTTTATAAATTTTGCTAAGAATGCTGTATGTCTATGGGGTGTCATGAGAGGGGTGACACCATGAGTTACCGCACCGGGTGACATCAACCCTAGTGACGCCACTGGTTTAATGTTAAACTTTATTTACAGACCTAAAAACATCGGAATTGTTTCGAAAGATAGTAAAAGATGAGGCAAATAAATAAGCTGAAAATTTTTTGTTTTTCATAACGGTGTACTTAATGTTATTTACTTAGTTGATGTGTGTGTGTGTGTGTGTGTATGTGTGTGTGTGTGTGTGTGTGTGTGTGTGTGTGTGTGTGCGCGCGCGCGCGTACAGTATACACTCCCTACAAACACACGCATCAGGTTGTGAGTTAGCCTCTTATTTGTTTGATCGAAAAAATAATATTTTAGATCAACTTCATAGCATTCCACTTTTTTTTATTTCACAATTAATTTAAGAAAATATAAAAATTGTGCTCAACTGTAGAAATTGAATAAAAATAATTTAAATAATAATTAAATAAAACTGAAAAATGAATTAACGATATGACGGATATGTCAAAGAAGTTTTACAATATCTTGCATGAATGTTTGCTCTCCAGTGTATATGTGTGTACTATACATACATTTATTCTTCATTAAGCATTAAGCAAACATACTTGACATTTCACGCATTTTAAAATTGTTTATAACTTTTAGTATCATACAGCACAATTCTAGTTGATGTGTGGCTCGTTGGTCTAGGGGTATGATTCTCGCTTTGGGTGCGAGAGGCCCCGGGTTCAAATCCCGGACGAGCCCTACTTTTTGAAATTTAAATTTAAAAAAATAATACGTTATTTTTAATATTATTTTTTTAAATGTGATCAAAAAATAAAAATTAATTTGTGCTGGACTATTACATGAATCAAATTATGAACTGTATAAATGTTTCTTAGTCTGTCAATGAAATTTTCTATTTTTATTAGTAGTGATGAAATGATTAGTGTAAAGGATCGGTTTTAAAAGAGATAAAATTGACTAATTCACTTATAATTAATCTATTTTGAGGTTTCTAGTATTGAACTTTGTTAAGAAAGTCGTGAAATCTCATGTCTCATGTCATGTCTCATGTCGTGTCTCATGTCATGTCTCATGTCGTGTCTCATGTCGTGTCTCATGTCATGTCTCATGTCGTGTCTCACCCCTCTACAAAGATATGCAAGTTTATAGTTCTTAGTCCCCATTGTCAGCATATTTATATGGTGATAAATAAATAATGGTTATCAAATTGATCACCTCTTTCCATAACATCATCATCTTCATCACGTGACAATTAATTATGTCATCACCATCATCATTCTCTCCTCTGTTGCTTACTTTCTTTTGCTAATTAATTTCTTAAATTATTTTTTACGATCATTTATTTATTTCAGTTATTATAAGACATTTATGATATTAGCTGGTTTTCCATAATTAAACGATCGTCCATTCAGCAATCGCTCATTTTCAATAGATTTTCTCCTTTTTTAAAAATATTTCCCAAGCCAACCAATGAATATAATACTTTTTCTATTCAGTGTTACCTCAGAAATCAGAAACACAGAAGTGAGCGCCAACAAAATCGCCTGTGCCTCAAACATCTTAGGCACTGAGACTTGCTTTGCAAGATCAGCGGGTGAAAGTCAACCACAGTCAAGATTCTCTTTGTAATCGAACCACGTTACTGCCGATCTATCTGATGATGAGTGAGGTGAACATCTGACCCTCGCATCCAAGTCATCTGAGTCATTTTGTCAGAAAAATTAAACAATACCAATAAAATAATGTAAATGATAATAAAAAATAAATAGTAATTGTAAGAGAGTATAAAATATTCATGCAGCGTTCGCTCCAGTCTAATCAACGTGCTTTGCATCGGCAAGACAGCAACCAACCAACAAAACAACCAACCAACCAGCAATCATCTCCGACAGAAGAACAAAAGCAACATAACAAGGTGGAAAGAAAACCGGCCTATTGAAAAAAAATAATGAAATAAAATTGCTTGTAAATACAAATGAGCAGAGAGGCATCCAAAAATGAGTTTTTTTTTCTCGCGTTAAAATATTTATCGAAGCTAAATCGAAATATCCGTTATTTTTATCAGCAGCAGAACCAAGACGCACGTAATTAATTAGTTTGTTTTCAATTCAACCGGGCCTAAAAATATATCATCATTTGTATCAATGAATTCAACAGATTAAAAAGCAATTAATAAGCGTCACGTTTAAGTAGCGATGTCTTAATTCGTTTGTTCGTTCGTTCATTCGTTCGTTCGTTCGTTCGTTTGCCTGCTCCTTACGGTGTGCTTGTCTCTTTCTGACGTCATCGTAAAGGAAGGAAGGAAGAAAGATGTTTTATGTGTTGTGTGTGTGCATGTGTGTTGTGTGTGTGTGTGTGTGTATGTGTATGTGTGTATGTATGTGTGTGTGTGTGTGTGTGTGTGTGTGTGTGTGTGTGTGTGTGTGTGTGTGTGTGTGTGGTTAGCCACAATTGCGTTCGTAAGCGCTATTGGAGGAGCAACCATGAAACAAGTGAAAGAATGTTCTTAATGCAGCTCATGTTGCTGAAATCGTTGTTGTTGTTGTTGTTGATGTCATTGTTGTTGATGTCATTGTTGTTGTTGTTGTTGATGTCATTGTTGTTGTTGTTGCTGGAATCAAGACGATTAATAGAATTGTTATGGACACTACTAACTTCGATGTTGATGTTATTATTTCGGTGCTTGGTTAATTGTGTGTTGTTGTTTGTCGTGAGAGATACGTTGTAAGCCAACTCGAAGCTAGGAACATACAGGAACGTTAAAGAGGCATCATTGTAGCTTTTGTTAACATCAATGTTTGTATCCTTATCGTATCCATCATCATCATCACCTTCAATGATATCAGTATCATCATTAACGTTATCCCGACTACTATCTTCATCATTGTCATGATAGTTGATATCCCGACCACTATCTTCATCATTATCATGATAGATGATATCACGACCACTATCATCATCGCCACAACTATCATCATAATCATCATCACCGCCATTAACCCATCCAAAACCTCCACCACCACCGGCAGCAACAACATCAGCATCATCAGTCACTTTATCACCAGCACCCATCTTGCCATTATTCATCTTTGAGACGGCTAATTTTAATTTATTGTGGTTCGATAAGAGGAGTTTGTTGGTAGGGCGTTGCCTCAGAGCCAACTTGTAGTAGCGGTCCGAATCAACGAGATTACCCTGATATAAATGATTAAATGATTGAATGATGATGACGTGTTTGTCGATTGTACAATGATAATGGTGATGATTAAGTGGGTTGGCAATGAGGGAAGATAGTGATAAAGTCGATGATGATGTCAGTGATGTATTAGATGATAATGATGATAATAACAACGACGATAAAGACCTTGGTGAGGACGATAATGACGATAATAATACGAAGGAATGATGGCTATGTGGGAGATAATAACGTCAGAGATTCATACAAACGGCAATGATGATAATGAACGATTATTTAATGTGGATGATGTTTAGGAGTATGTTATTGATATGACGATGATAATATTGATGCTAACATAAATAGGTTAGATATGTCGATGATGATGATGATGATAATGAGGATGATGGGGATGATGACGATGATGACGTCAACCTTTAGATGGTGATAAACTGCGAGCCTGTGCGTGGCATCCCATGAAACCTCACCACCCAGCACCACCGACCTCTCGTATTGCTTGAAGCATCGATCATTTTTGAAACACCATTCATTCAATCGTCATCACCATTTTATATTTTCATCATTTAATTATTTGTATTAACATCAACAGACATTCACATGCCCAACTCTGCTAAATAAATCATCATTGTTACACCACCCTTGTTCACCACCATCATCATCATTATCAGCCTCATCACTTTCTTGTAATCATCAGCATCACCCTCATCATCCTCCAATTCTTCCTCCTCCTCATCATCTCATCACCATCATTTCATCCTCATCTCATCCAAATCATCATCATCATCACAATTATAATCACCTTCATCGCTTTCTCGACCATCCCACAATCTTGCAGATGAAGACCCAAACTCCAGTAGAGATGGGACAAAACTTTTTTCTCACTGATCAGACCCGCCCTCCAAACATTTCTTAACATCTTGAGGGCCCTTCCATGCTCCGCATTGGCCCCATGAATGTTGCAAAGGTGCACCACAGTTTCCAGCAAGAGAGATTCATTCAGCTTCTGATGGTCTGTGGAACTGATGTCGTTGATGGCTCGTGTGTAGTGCTTAACAAGGCTGTGTTGGTTGAGATTGCTTGCGATTGACGAGAGGACGATGTAAGGTACTTTCAGATCTGGTCGACACTGAATTATTTTCCAGAGGATTATGACGGATTCATCCAATTGGTTCTTCTGACTTTGTTCATATGTATTATAGTTGGGCAGGAAACAAGGATTATTGTTTATTGTTTATTTTTAATTCTTTGAACACTTTTATTATTTATTTATTGTTATTAACTTTTTCATAATTCATCCCGTTATTTTTTAAACGAAAACTAACTTGAGTAAATTAGCTAAATTGATCATGGCAGACGTGTGGCAAACGGTCGACCTCATGACGTCACGGTACAGAAACTCTGATTGGTCGACATCGTCCAATAGGAGTGCTAAATTATTTTTAGCACTTGCAAAAGTAGGCCACTGTCTTTTATTATGAACGATTAGATGATGAATATTAAATTAATTGCGATACGATGATGGCAGGTGGGAGTATTAAAATAATGCAATTAAAACAATCACACACATCATGATGGTGGTGTTACGAAAACATAAGATGACGACATCATGATATGCGATGATAAGATTGAAAAGCGTGAGATAATCTATAACATTGAGATGATAAAAAAACGATGCCATAAAATTATGATAGAAATTGTGTAACTTTTAAGATCCAATCATTTATCCGTTCCATGCTGTCACCCAGTTATTCATCCATCCATCCATACATCTATCCATCTATCCATTCATTCGTTTTTTTCGTTCATCCACTTCCATATTTCTTCTACCACCTCCTCAATACTGACCGGACAGCCTGCTTGTAGTACTGGACAGCTTGACCAAAGTGACCTTCATCTCGAAGCAGGTTGGCCAGGTTGTAGAGTTGTTTGGCGTTCGCAGGTCTTCTCGATGACAACACTGCTGATCTATCACGATCGTCAGAGATCGTCACAGATTTCGTTCATTAATTTACAAAATAAAAAGTTTAAGCCATTAACTGTTTAAAAATGTCTCCAGTTGGAAGTGTAAAAAAAAGACTAAAGTAGTGCTTAATACGTAGATACATAATTTAAAAACTTTTAACTGAAAATGGTTTGACAGCGTCACATATGAACCTATATAAGGAGGATCTGTCCATCCAAACTTCACAACGTGTCCTGGTTACATTGGCCAAGTAACAGAGATACCCTGCCAAAATTATCGACGCAATTGGTCCGTAGCATGTCAATCTCCCTTTCATCGATTTTGAATCAGAGAATTTTTGAATAAGTTGGACAGCCAATAAGATGAAACCGGTGCTGTGTGATTTGAATTAATTGGCTACTAGTCATCCAATGAGAACGCAGGGTGTGATATAAAAATTCAATTCAACCAACCTGGGCAGGTACATGGCTCGTTCTGCCACTACGTAGCCCACCGTGTAGAACAGATTCGTTGTCAATAAAAACGGACAGAAGAACAGTGCGTAGGATAAAAAAAATGAAGAAGCGGAAGAATTCTATTGAAAATTTTTATAAAAATTCATTAAAATAATTTTAATTCACTTCAATCTAACAACGAAATTGATGTTAGATACTGTATACAAGGTATACAAACTTTAAATGTCAAGCAAAACAGCGTCACCGCCCCAAACACTACAAAAGCTGAACAAATATTTCTGACGTCATCCGATGACGTCACGAGCGGAACTGCATCAGCTGACCAATCATACGAGAGATTAAGTGGCTCAACTAACAGCCACAAAGATATGCAAGAAGCGAAGAGGTGAGTGAGGAACCTTGGAAATTAAAAAATTAATACTGCGATGTAATATCAAGCGCTATTTTCATCATCTACACTCACATCACCATCATCACCATCATCGTCGTCGTCATCATCACCAACACATCGCGGTCATCAACATTTCTATTGTCATCAGAATAATTTAATATCTCAACATTGTCAACCCAGTCATCCTCTCTACATTCAAACAAACATTTACTTATACATTCACACAAACATTTACACAAATATTTACACGAACATCTACACAAACATTCACACAAACATTTAGGCAAACATTCAAACGAACATCCTCACAAACATTCACACAAACATTTAAGCAAACATCCACACAAACATCCACACAAACATTCACACAAACATTTATGCAAACATTCACACAAATATCCACACAAACATTTAGGCAAACATCCACACAAACATCCACACAAACATCCACACAAACATCCACACAAACATCCACACAAACATTCACACAAACATTTAGGCAAACATCCACACAAACACACACATGAACATCTGTACAAACATTCGCACAAACATTCGCACAAACATCCATCCCCAATGAACATTAACATCCTTCTTAATATACAGCCAATATAAAGCCTGATGAAAAGCAATAAAAACCAACAAGACAAAGATCATAAATAATTTCATGATCGATTAAACAAGATAGCCAGCCTCCAAAACCGGAAATCAAATAGACCGGATATGAGGATAAAGTGAAGGTTGACCAGAGAAATGCATTAGCTGTGTGAAGCCACGTGACGTAATATGATGAGATGAGAAGTTACATTGTATAATGTCACGTGATGTTATGTGATGATACGTGATGTAATGTCATCTTACTACATTATGCTATGTAATGTCACTTTACATTGTATTATGTAATGTTATATCATGCTACGTGAAGTTACATTATATGGAGTAATGTGATGTTATGGTAAATTATGCGATATGATATTTATGATATTATATCAAGTTATATATGATATTTATGATATTATATCAAGTTATATATGATATTTATGATATTATATCAAGTTATATATGATATTATATCACGTTATGTATAATATTATATATGATATTATATATGATATTATATATGATATTATATATATATATATATATATATATATATGATAGGGCATCAAATTATTCGACATCACTGAATCAAACATGCAGCTCCTTCCCGGTCTGGTTTTGCTACATAAATAAGTCGCCACTCAAATAACATATCAGGATAAGATCTTCATCACAAGACACCTTAAACATATTAGCACTCAATAAAACTTTTCATTAATTCAATCTTGTCTGTTCTTATTTTTCTCATCGATCACTTAACTTACTAATTAATTAATTAATTAATTAATTAATTGTTTTATTTGTCTTTTCAAACCATTACTTTATTTTATTTTCCATACTTTACATGCTTAAACAATTTTTCTCCGTTATTTAATTTTCTTTATCGTTTTATGGTACTGTCTTGTATGCTGCAACAGTTTCTGCGTCTGTCAGGCTCTGATCTTTTAAAGAAGAATAAACAAAATTTTATATGACGCTATATCAAGTAATAGGATGACAAACTTGTGATGTGACGTTGTATCATGTGATGCTGTATTAACTGATGTGATGTTATATTAACTGATGTAATGTTGTGTTACTATGTTGTGATTATGATGTTTTGTTATGTAATGAAATGATAGGAGATGTAGTGTCTGGAGGCGTGACGTTATGCAGTGTAATGTTATCAGATGTGATGTCACGTGATGTGATGTTAAGTGATGTCACGTGATGTGATGTTAAGTGATGTCACGTGATGTGATGTTAAGTGATGTCACGTGATGTGATGTTAAGTGATGTCACGTGATGTGATGTTAAGTGATGTGATGTTAAGTGATGTCACGTGATGTGGTTAGGAGGTGTGATGTTAAGTGATGTCATGTGATGTGATGTAGGAGATG
>NW_008704216.1:2881053-2881797 GCF_000326865.2 Helobdella robusta | reverse complement strand
TCATTCATTNGTCCACCCCACCCCCAACCACCACAACATCGTGCACGATTATCAGTGCACACGTCTGCAACAAACCCGGAGATGATGATGATGGAATGGAAGCCGCAGTGCAGCAGTTGTAGCAGCGCCACCAACAGCGCGGAGAAGCCAGTTTCTTTGAAGAGGCAAGCCGACAGAGATAGCAACATAAATTTTCCCAAATTTGAAAATGTTCTCCTGAATAATTTGTCGCTTCCAATAGTGGAGATTGTAGTAGTTGTAGTAGCGTCAGCAAAATTGTCAGCAGCGTTAGTCGTTGCTGTCTTGTTTTTTGTGGCTTCTTCATCATCATTGTAAGTAATTGGAGTGGTAGTAGTGGTTGTGGCAGCAGTAGCAGCACGAATGAAGCGAGCGAGAGTAGTGTTAGTAGTATTGAAGATGGCGTTTTGACTGCTAATATTCCGCATAACATTTGGCTGGTTGTAAATGTTGTTTTGCGTGCTAGATGCTGTGCTTGTGCTGAGGGCGACAAAACTGTTGTTGTTGATGATGTTGTTGATGTTGTTGTTGTTGTCGATGATGTTGTAGTTGTTATTGTCAGTGTTGTTGTCAGTGTTGTTGTTGTCAGTGTTGCTGTTATTGTTTCCTGGGTTACTGTTGCTGGTTTTGATCAATTTATTGTTTATAATTGTGTTAAAATATGTATGTTTGTTCTTGTTGTTGTTGTTGTTGTTGTTGTTTGGGATACTGCAACCAATGTAGTTG
>NW_008704216.1:2875407-2878066 GCF_000326865.2 Helobdella robusta | reverse complement strand
AGATTGCTGATGTCATCAGAATTGTTGACGTCATCAGGCTTTGTTGACGCCATCAGGTTTGTTGACGTCATCAGAATGGTTGACGTCTTGAAGATTGTTGATGTTCGCGATGATGTCATCGAAGTTTGTGGTGGCCTCATTAGCGCTCACGACATTCCATTCTTCAAAATGTCTGATGGGAAAACAAAATTCACATTATCATTAGCGCCATCATGCTCATCATCATCATCACCACCACCACTCCAATCATCGTCATCACCATCATTATCACCATTATTAGCACCATCATCATCAACTTCACCATTATCATTAGACTAATCAATTATTTCTTTATAAAAATGGTATTATTTTCATTATTTGTATCTTTTCACTGTCACCACCATTCTCATCGTTATCATCATCATCACCACCATCATCATTACCACCACCATCCCTGCCATGACAACCGCCACTACCACCACCACCATCCCCACCAACATCACCTGTGAAGGTATGTGAGGGCCGCAAGAACGGAGAAACATGACAAGAGTTCTGCTCTCCCGACAACACTGCATACCTGAGTGTTGTTGGTGATGGTGGTGTTGTTGTTGTTATTGATGATGCTGTTGTTGTTGTGTTAGCTGTGTTGTTGTTGTTGTTCTGGCCATTATGGTTACTTGTTCCAATGTTCATCTATATTTAATGAATCTTTATATATGTGTGTATTGTTGTGTATTATAATGTGTCGTTGTGTATTGTTGTGTATTATGATGTGTCGTTGTGTATTGTTGTGTGTTGTTGTGTATTGTTGTGTGTCGTTGTGTATTGTTATGTATTGCTGTGTATTGTTGTGTATTGTTGTGTATTGTTGTGTGTCGTTGTGTATTGTTGTGTGTTGTTGTGTGTTGTTGTGTATTGTTATGTATCGTTGTGTGTTGTTGTGTGTCGTTGTGTATTGTTGTGTATTGTTGTGTATTGTTGTGTGTCGTTGTGTATTGTTGTGTGTTGTTGTGTGTTGTTGTGTATTGTTGTGTGTTGTTATTATTTATTTCTATGTGTTGTTATGTTCCGTGTTTGTGCTTCTGCCTCATGTTTTCCACAGCTGCCTGGCTGGCCTGCCTATCTGCAAGTCGTTTCTTGGTGTATTTTCTTAATTCTGCCACGTTTGCGTGTTTAATTTTTAGTGCGAAATTTTCTCATTTTGAAAATTTGACGGCTTTTTAAGCAAATAAACTCGCAAGAACGCCTGTTCGTTGATTTGTACACCTAGCTGTACATTTGTTTTGTATTGTATGTTTGTGGGTCTCTGTTTGTTTGTTTGTATGTATGTTTGTTTGTACGTTTATGTATGTTTGTTTGCTTGTTTGTATGTAGTAGGTGCATCTGTCCTTCTCTATTAAATATTTGTATTTTCTTCTACGTTTGAACGTCTGTTTGTCCAATTGCGTTTCGCGGTATCTTTTTTATTTTTGGTACGTCTGTTTCTTTTTGAATATATGCCTGCCATCGTGTTTGTTCGTTTGTTCGTTCGTTCGTTCGTTCGTTCGTTTGTACGTTCGTTCGTTCGTTTGTTTGTTCGTTCGTTCGTTTGTTTGTTCGTTCGTTTGTTCGTTTGTTTATGTGTATCTATGTTTATTTGCTTGTGAAATCGTTTGTATATCTATATATAATTGCAGGTTGTTTGTTTGTTTGTGTGGGTATGCGTGCGTGTGTGTCTGCTTATTTATTTGTATGTATGTGTTTTAGTTTATTCGGCTGTTTATTTATTTGTTTGTCTGTTCGTTTGTTTGTTTGTCTCTTGAAGTGTTTGTACCGGAAGTCATGACGGGCCTCAGCATGGTTTACAATTCAAATGGCGGGAGGAGACATATTGTCACGTGGTTTTCTGTAAAACACCTTGAGCAGCCAATCAAATGTTGACATGTTGTAAAATGAGTGAGTGAGTGAGTGAGTGAGTGAGTGAGTGAGTGAGTGAGTGAGTGAGTGAGTGAGTGAGTGAGTGAGTGAGTGAGTGAGTGAGTGAGTGAGTGAGTGAGTGAGTGAGTGAGTGAGTGAGTGAGTGAGTGAGTGAGTGAGTGAGTGAGTGAGTGAGTGAGTGAGTGAGTGAGAGGTGAAAAGACAATATAAATTATTAAAATGTAAAAAACACAAACTTACAATTGAGCCAGTGAACACAAAGTTAAAGGAACAAACAAACAAATGAACGAAAGATGTCGAACTAATGGACACATCACTGAGGTAAAAATTAAAATGCATGACTGAATAAACAATATAAAATAAAAATTACAAACAAAGCAAACTATGCAAACAAACAAACAACCAGACGAACAAACAAACAAAATAACAAACCTGCGAACAAACAAGCAAACAAACAAAGAACCCACCCCCTGGCAGCATACGCATCCAAGGCAATCCTTCATTGAACAACAAAAAATATAAGGAACAAATTGGATGAGAAAAATTATTGCGGACGATAATGGGAGGTGGTGAATAATTCATAGATTTATAATACAAGATGTCCTCCACTATCATTTCTTTGCACTTTTGCGTCTGCGCGCTGCAAACCTTTTTAACGTTCAGAAAAGTGCGGTGCTCTAATTTCTGCGTGAATTTCATAATGAGGAAGCCTGGCTGGTGGTTATGTGGTGGTGGTGTGGTAGTGGTGATGGAGTGGTGGTTG
>NW_008704216.1:2866850-2875236 GCF_000326865.2 Helobdella robusta | reverse complement strand
AAAAACAAAAAAATTTAAAAGATAACGAGGCAGGATTGAAAGGAAGTAACAGGAGGAGGACAAGGAAGAAAGACGAAAAACTGAGAAAAAAGTGAAAGACAAAAAATAAAGTGCAAAATAAAATTTTAAACAAAAAAAAGCCAGAGGTAAGTGAATATAAATGAATGAATGAATGAATGAGTGTAAAAATAAATACAAATTAAAATTGAAAAGATAAAAAATTGAAAAAGAGCTGGTGAGGATCAAAGTTTGGAGTCGATTGATTGACTGGCTCGCTTATGACGGGCTGACGTTAAAACTATTTCTTAATGAAAACAACTACTGCAACAACCACAACAACAACAACCATAACCATAACAACAACCACAACAACAACAAAAATAGTAATAATAACAATAACAATAATAAAATTGACCACGGCAAAAATTTCTCTTGAAAAGTATTTTACTAGCATTGTTTGCATTAGAAATGTTTGTCATTTTGTGATGGCGATTGTTATCATTATTATTATTATTATTATTATTATTATTATTCTCCACCACACTGGTGTAGTATTTGGTTATTACACCACAGTGGATACTGCAGATGGTTCTCAGATATATCCCACCGCAAATGGCTTTCGAACTTCGCACCTATGACCTTCCGTTGGCATGGATTGGGAACAATTTGGACCCATTGATCGCAGAATCTGTGAGAAATTAGTTATCTTTGCCAGTTAGCAGCTGTGTGTCTGAGTAGGATTAAACTTGAAATCACTTAAACATTACACTGAAAAATTGAGAATCGAACTCTGTAACTACATGAAATCGCTCGTCAACAAGGAAATAAAATGTATACGGACGGAATCTCCCAACAGTTTCATCAAAGTCGACAACATCCTTCTTGATTCAGCTGATGTAAAAATGACACTTATAAAGCTACGACAGCTCAACAAAAATCCAATCTCCGAACCCACTAAAATGCCAAGGAACAATTGCTAAGTCGATCATAGATCACTCCCGGCAACGGGTGTTTCACGATGGTCGATGTTCTCATGCCGATTTGCCGGAGACTAGGTTTAAAATTTGTTAGGAAGGCATTGATTCAACAACTTCCTACAAACGCCAATCTCTCCAGGTGGAGTGAGTCCTCCAATGCATTGTGTTTCCTCTGTAACGCATTGCAGACAAACAAGGACGTCCTGTCAAGTTGTGGCTCCGTTACAAATTTAAAAAGCAATACAACACATCATAATAAAATATTTCCTTTGATTCTGGAGAAGATTAGATCGGTTGCCAAATCAGACGTTACAATCTTTGTCGATACGACTAACGACGATTTTGTCTCAGTATCGTCCCTTCAAATCACTTATGCCCAATATAGCACTCCTAGAAGGTGATACGATTGAAATATTGGAATTGGCAGTCGGTCACGAATCCAACTTCACCGCATCAAAGAACTACAAAATATCTAAACACCAGAACATCCAAAACAATTTGGCCAACGAGAAGAAAGTTCTCAAAATTCTTATCAACACATTTGAAATCTCCTCGCTTGGCTTTTTTAAACATTTTAACATATCGCTTTTAACAATTTTATAAAGATTTGACTAACTCGGCAATATCAACATCGTATGCTACTTATTGCGACAGAAACTCGAATGTATCATAATTATTTTTTTAAACTGATCTTATATTTCTAGTTGCACGCATTTTATCTCGATACAGCGGCCATCATCGTAGACTACATAACTGATTTTTTTTAAATTTTATTCTTTTAATTTTACTTTATTTTATCTTATTTTCATCTCATTTCATTGTATGATTATTTTACTTTTGAAAAATAAAAGAGTTCCCATCGTTAAACTTAATCATATTAGTACATGGTAGCAAATGGTCATCAAATTTTTTTTTTAGCAGAAGGTCTGCTGGACGCTAAGTGGCATCTCGCGGTCGTTTTCTATCCTTTATATAATAATTAGATGTTTGTTTGGGTTTTTTGACTTTTTGTTGTTGTTTTCGTTGTTGCGGCTGTTCATTCAAATGTGTTGAAGTTTGTTGTTGTTGTTGTTGTGATTATGGTGTTGTGGTTATGTTGTCGTGGTTATGTTGTCATGGTTAAGTTGTCGTGATTAAGTTGTTGTGGTTATGATGCTATGGATTAATCTTGCAACATAAACGCCTCTAAATCGCGGCTTCTTGTTTTAATGGTATTGCTGTTTTTATTGATACGATCAGAATATTATGCGATCATGTTGTTGTTGTTGTTGGGCTGTTGTTGTTGTTGTGCTGCTATGTTGCTGTTGTTGTTATGTTGTTGTGATTTTGTTGTTGATACAATTTTCAAAAACAGAGTGCGTGATTGCATCAATTTTAACACCATGAATGGCATGTACAATGGCTGGTGGTGTTAATGCTGTAGAAATGTAGACGTTGATGTTAGTGATGTTGGTGATGATGTAATTAACGATGAAGAAGTTGTAGTTGGTGACGTCACATTATAATTATTTGTTAAGAAGTAAGTCATCGTCATAAACAACATCATAAACATCACAATCCTCGTCATCATTATCATCATCATCATTATCATCATCATCATCATCATGATTGTGGTGATGATAGTAATGATAATGGTGATGATGATTGTGATGATAATGGTGGTGATGATGATAGTTATGATGGTGATGATGGTGGTGATGATAATGATATTGCATGCGCTGTAAGCCAATTATGAGTTTGTAGACTTTCATGTTTAATCACAAATGCTTCACTGATCCTTTCGTTTGTTCATTCGTTTTTTCACGTACCTTTCTTTATTCATTTATTCGTTTCGTCATTTATTCATTCGCTCATTCATTCCTTCATTTATTCACTCCTTCATTCAATCACTCTATTATCTATCCTTTCATTCCTTCACTCATTGTTCGATTCACCTTTCGAACCAAAAATTTTGATTCACTAATTTATTCAATCAATCAATCGAACAACCGAGTTTTTTTCCCAATCAATCAATTTTGCTAGCAACTAATCAATCAAACATTTTTAACGTACAACACGTTTTAACGTCATTCATTGGAATGTATCCAAAGGTTGCGTGCGTGTGTTTTGTGATTGGTAAGCATACGAATACACACACACACACACACACACACACACACCTACAAACACATACATACTCACACATTTTCACACACAAATTAATTAGTTTATAAAACAGCTATGGTGCTTGCTTGCATATCTGTTTTCATATGGTACACTTCATCAACAAATTTATGAATATGCATATAAAATTATGGGATAAATATATGCGTATGTATATACCCATTCATCGTCTATCCATCCATCTATCCATCCACCCATCCATTCATCCATTCATCCATCCATCAATCCATCCATCCATCCATCTATCCATCCATCCATCCAACAACGTTTCTTGTAGTTCTCGGACAGTCGAGGCTGATAGCATTACTTTTTTCCAGAAACCCTGCCTTGACTCGGCTTGACTTTTTGCCATTCATACGTTTCCTCCATTCCATTCTTCGATATCATCCATCCATCTTCACTCATTCTTCCGTCCTGGCAAAATCTTATGAGTCTGCCATCTTCCATCCGGCGGTTGTGTCCAAAAAACTCATTTTTTTCTTTTTAATACTTTTGTCGTTATGGTCTTCCTTCAGTGGATTTCTTATTCTTTTGTTTGTTCTTTATTCAGTCCATTTCGCATAGAGCATTCTTCTGTGGCACTCCGTCTCAAATGCATCTCATCTTTTTTCTATCTTCCTTCTTCAACATCCACAACATCCATGCTTCGCGGGCACGCAATAATGATGACACATAGGACTATTAACTTTAGTTTGTCCTGAAGTGATATTTTTGTGCTCAGTCCCTCCATCGTCCCTACTGCCATTGCTGATTTCTCGCACAAATTTTTTATTATTTTTATTAGTTGACCTGGTGATCCGAAAGCTTTCATGCCTGCCCATGTATGTTCTTAAATATATATATATATATAAATTTCTGTTTTAATAAATTTTCACGATAAACTCGGTTGATAACTATATTTCCATTAGATTGAGCGATTTCCAGAAAATTCTAGTAAGGAAAATTGAAAAGACAAACTTTAAATTGATTAATGCCAACAATTCGGTAGAATTCATACAATACTGTATAAAATAGGGACGCACCGGATTCAGGTTTTTCAAATCCGGCCGGGGCCGGACTTGGCCGGATTTAAAATTCAAAAACCGGCCGGAGCCGGGGCCGGATTTTAGTTACCATTTTACATAAGTTAGAAAAAATACTCACATTTACAGTTATCTACATGTTGAACATGTTATTTAATTCAAATATATGAATAAGTTGTGTGATACGCCAAATTCTGTACACAAAGATTAGCTTATAATTTATGCATATTTGCATAACCCAGGTTGAAACACAAAGAAAATTGTCCAGCTCACCGCACAATTAGTGATGTTGTAATTATGTGTCATGTATACCTAGCCTAACTTTTCTTAAATTATGTGCTTATGTATCTCTCTCTCTCTCTCTCTCTCTCTCTATATATATATATATATATATATATATATATCATGTAGCTATATGATCCGTTATATGCAAGTTCTTTTACACAAAGATCAGCTTATAATTTACGCATAGCCCATGTTATAGCGTAAAGAAAATTGTCCAGATTACCTCACAATTGGTGATGTTGTTATTATGTGTCATGTATGCCTTTAGCTTAGCCTTAGCCTTTAACTTATTGACATAAAATTAATTGAATTCAATAAAAATTTTTTTCTATTTATAACATTTTTAAAAGTTGATAGACGCTTAAATCCGGCCCTAAATCCGGCCAGGGCCGGATTCGACCGGATTTGAAAAAAAAGCCGGATTTTGGCCAGGGCCCGAGCCGGGGCCGAACTTCGGTGCATCCCTAGTATAAAATATGGTCTCCTTCCAATATATACATATATATATATATATATATATATATATATATATATATATATATATATATGCCGTATACTATATATATATATATATATGGCGTATACTATATATATATATATATATATATATATATATGCTGTCATACTGAATATATATATATTAAGTAACACCTCATCTGTATGTAAATAGAAAGTCACATAAACTCCAATTCATAATATGCATGCGTGCGTGCGTGATTGAAAGAATAAAAATAAATGACAAAATAATATTATGAATGAATGAATGAATGAATGAATGAATGAATAAATGAATGAATGAATGAATGAATGAATGAATGAATGAATGAATGAATGAATGAATGAATGAATGAATGAATGAATGAATGAATGAATGAATGAATGAAGGAATGAACGAATGAACGAATGAACGAATGAACGAATGAACGAATGAACGAATGAACGAATGAACGAATGAACGAATGAACGAATGAACGAATGAACGAATGAACGAATGAACGAATGAATGAACGAATGAACGAATGAACGAATGAATGAATGAATGAATGAATGAATGAATGAATGAATGAATGAATGAATGAATGAATGAATGAATGAATATATGTTTCATTGATGGAATAAATAAACGAATAAGAATAAGTAGGTTGATAAGCGTTCATATTTTTCAAATAAAAAAATTTTTTGTATTCGTTCATTCATTCATTCATTCGTTCATTCATTCAGTCATGTACTCAATTTTTCATTTATTCACTCACTCACTCATTCTTTCTTCTTTCATTTATTCAGTCATTCGTTCATTCATTCGCTCATTCATTCACTCAGTCATTCTTATATTTTTCTTTTCCGTGCAAGTAAGATCACAGATGAAAATGGATAGCGAAGAGGATGATGATGGTGATGATGATGATGGTGGTGATGTTGATGATGGTGGTGATGATGATAATGATGGTAGTGGTGGGTGTGATGATGATGATGGTGGTGTGGGTGATGATATCGGTATTAATAATGATGATGATGTTGATGTTAGTCATGAGATGATGATGAATTTAATGGCAAAGATAATGATTACATTGGTGATGACAACGATGATGATGATGATGGTCATGATGACGATGATGATGATGGTCATGATGATGATAATGGTGGTGATGATGATGGTCGCGATGAGATGATAATGAATTTAACGTTGATATTGTCTTGCAGCAAATACATTTCGAATTGTCTTCCTATTGTAAGAGAAAATTTTATTTTTTATAATTATTATTATTTGTTATCATTAATAATATAATTATTATTATTGTTTATTATTATTATTATTATGTCATTTTTTTATTATTAATTTTTTTATAATTTGCTCCATTGTTCATTGGAAGTATTTTCTTGTCCGGGTCATTTTTTCAGAAGTTTTTTCAGTTGCGCTTATAAAATTTTTTTACAACCAATAAGAGTGATACAAAAAAATATTGAATACTGTTTATAAGAAAAATGATGATGACGATGCTTATGATGATGACGATGATGATGACGATGATGATGTTTATGATGATGATGACGATGATGATGACGATGATGATGATGATGACGACGGCGATGACGATGTTGTTGTTGTTGTTGATGATGATGATACCAATGATGATGATGACGATGATGATGACGATGATGTATGCGATGTTGCTATGGAGTCATTACGTTTTTATTGTTGGTAATGTTGTTGTTTATTTGATTGCATTTATCTTTATATGGTGGAACTCGCACGTAACTGTTCTTCTATTGTGCCGATGTTGTTGTTGATGTTGTGTTGTTTTTTTTTGTTAATGTCAGCTTGCTAGTGTTGTTGTTATTGCTGTTGTTGTGTTGGTTTGTTGTTGTTGTGTCGTTGTTGTCTCTTAATGTCAGCTTGTTATTGTTGTTGTTGTGTTGTTGTTGTCCGTTAATGTCAGCTTGTAATTCTTCTGTCATTTTGTCACTCATTATGTGTGCACCGGTACCTCATTAAGTAATATTGTTGATGAAATTGTTGTCGTTGTCTGGTTTGATAGGTGATGTTTTTATCTATATGAAGGTTACGATGTTGACGTTCTGTTGATGTTGTTGATGTCAGTTGAATGCGGCATGTTTCGTCTCAGTTAGATTTGTATTGTAATGATGTGGTTGCTTCCTTCCAGGAAAAATGAATGGTCTCATTGTTGTTTTGTTGTTGTAATATTGTTGCAATTTTGCAATTAATTACATTTTCCTATTGTGCATGTTAACCATATTGTTTTGGTGAAAGGATTGCAATTTCGATGATGATAATAGCGTTCTAATGATGATGATGATGATGGTGATGATGATGGTGATGATGATGGTGATGATGATGGTGATGATGATGGTGATGATGATGGTGATGATGATGGTAATGATGATGGTAATGATGATGGTGATGATGACGACTGTAAAGTTCATGATGGCGTTGCTATGGGGATGGTGGTGATGTTGTTAGTATGATACTGATGATAATGAATTTCAATAGGGTGATATGTTGTTATGACGATAATGATGATGATGTGATGATGATTGTGACTATGATGGTGATGATGATGATGGTGATGATGGTGATGGGTGATGTCCATAAATGTATTAATGAAGCGTACATACAATCATGTTTAGTGTTGTTAGCTGGCAGAATGCTTTCAGAATCTAATCTAATCCTTACCAACTTACTGAAATCTGCAGCGTATCTCTTGCACTGTCTCCATCACGTACTGTCTTCAACTTTTACCGTCTCTATCCTGTACTGTTTCTATCTTGTACTCTCTCCATCTTGTACTGTCGCTATCATCTTGTCTCCATCTTGTGTGGTCTCCATCTTGTGTGGTCTCCAGGTGGTCTCTATGTGGTCTCCATGTGGTCTCCAAGTGGCCTCCATGTGGTCTTTTTATCTTGTACCGTCTCCATCCTGTACTCTCTTCATCCTGTACTCTCTTCATCATGTACTGTCTCCAGCTTTTACTCTCTCCATCTTACAATGTTTTCAGTCTCCCATCAAACATTCATCATACACGACCAGACAGACAAGTGTGTATGCAATGAAGCAGCTTAAACACTTGTGCAAACGTTTGCGATACATGCCAACCAAAATTTTTGTATTTTAATGCTCAAGCAGAATTTTTGTTTGTTTGCGTTGGTCTTCAAATATTTTCAAAACGTTCAAGTTTTATATTTATATAAACGTTCAAAAACGTTTCATTTTACATTAATTTAATGTTTTCGTCTGCATTCATACAAATTTTATGTCTAGGTTACAATTACATTAATGTGGTGTTTATGTTTCATTCACTTTAATGTGATGTTTATGTTTCATTCACTTTAATAGAATGTTTATATTTCACTCACTTTAATGTGATGTTTATGTTTATGCTGCGTTTAAGCAAGGATGTCGTTCAATTTTATGCGACCGTG
>NW_008704216.1:2864658-2866087 GCF_000326865.2 Helobdella robusta | reverse complement strand
TATTTATATTAGTTTTCATGTTGATGTTGCTGTTGATGTTACTGTTGATGTTGCTGTTGATGTTACTGTTGATGTTATTGCTGATGTTACTGTTGATGTTATTGCTGAGGTTACTGTTGATGTTATTGTTTATGTTATCTATAATGTTATTTTTGGTGTTCATTGGCAATGAAAAAATTATTTTGAAATTTCCTAGCATCGTTGTTGATGCAATTGTGTTGCTGCTTATTTGTTTAATGTCAGAATACTTATTAACATTAAAGATTACGTCATTGTTACCAAGAATGTTAATGTTTTTAATAGTTAATTTTATTGTTAATATAGCGCTGTTCAGCAAGTTTGCGGTTGTGCCATGGCTGGTCTTAGTGTCAACGCTCATTGATAAACGTGTTTGAAATTGTTGTTATTTTTATGTTGATGATTTGTATGGCATTATGAGTTGACGTTATATGTTGATGTTATCTTATGTTTTTATTGGTGGTGATAATGCATTCATCATTATTATCAACATCAAAATTATAAATGTCATTATCATTTTTATCATTCACATCACAATCAATCACGATCAAGGTTATATGGTTATCGTTTGCAATCGTCATCATCAACCTTATCATCATTATCATCGTTGTCCTCAACAAAAACCACTTCAAAAAAACGACAACTATAACATCAACAACAACAACATCAATACCAACACAACAACAACAACACAACAACAACAACTTCAATAACAACACAACATCAGTAAACACAAAGAAACAAACAACTAACCGCCTCTGAATGAATTGGCAGAACGGCGAACCACATTCCCGCCACACACGACCACTTCCGGTTAAGTTGGATTACGTGGCGGGAGAAATGTGAAAACATGGTGATGGTCACAAGGTGGAGGAGTAGGTTTGTTAGCCGGAAGTGAGATGGATTGAAGCCGGATATGACGTAATTAAGTCTGGCGAAAAGTGAGTTTCATCATCATTATCAGCGGAGGTGCCACTAAAATTATATCTTTTAAAATGTTTTCATCTTATGGTTCTATGGTGTGTTTAGTTGATGATGAAAATGATTGTTATGATGAGCATGAACATATTTAAAATAATGACAACGACATAAAGATGATGAGTAGATATGATAGTCTCATTATGATTATGCTAATCGTCATCATCTGTCTCATAATAAGTACACAAATAATAAAAATTTTCTAAGATATAGTTTTTGTGGATGGAGAAAAAAATGAGAATGAAAATTATTTTGTATCTTTGGTGACGTGTTTCCGGTTTGATGGCGCCATGTTCACTTTTATGTTTCAGAATGTATGTGTGTTTATGTGAATGTGAATCTGTGTGAATGCGTGTTTGTGTGGGTGTGTGGATGTGTGGGTGTGTGGATGTGTTAATAANTGTTTGTGTGGNTGTGTGACTGTGTGGATGTG
>NW_008704216.1:2862484-2864319 GCF_000326865.2 Helobdella robusta | reverse complement strand
TATTGTGTGAGTTTTTGTTAAGCATTGAAATTAAAGGCTACTGTCTAGCTAAGCGATTATACATAAATAAATGTATACGCATACACATTTCTGTATCTACAATTAACTAATTAATTAATTTTTAATTAACCGTGGTTGAACACCAATGTTTTATTTATGTATGGCACTCTAATAAAATTGAATGAAACTCAATGTTTTATTTGAATATAATACTTTCATAATATTGTGTGAACAATGTTTCATATAATATGGCACTTTCATAAAATTGTATAAACCTCCTTAGTTGCCGGCTCGACTTTTAATTGTGATTGGATATCAATAATCTATTTAAAAATGACACTCTCTTTGTAATTATTTTCACAGACTTGTATTATTAATTTTCTGTTTTTCGAGGTGGCCTTTACAATACTTTTATGTCTTATCTGGTTTCAGTAAATCTAGATTTTAATTTTCTTTCTTTCGTATTTGTGATTTGTAGATTTTGAATAAATAAAAATCAATCAATTAAATCAATATGTTAAATATATTTTATTATTATTATTAAAATTTATATAGCGCCAATCATAATTGAAAATTTTCATTAGCACTCCGTGCTCATAAAACAAAATTATTCATAACAATGATTTCATTTTAACAAGTATGCCTTTGGGCGTCTTTTAAATTACAAGAGCGTTAATTTCGCTTGATGAAGTCCCTCTGGTAGTCTATTCTAAAAATTCGGCCCTGGAACGGCAAAATCTCTATTACCAGTTTTCAAATTTGTTTCCGGTACATTTAATTTATTTGAACTGGAAGACTTCAACTGCCCATGAGTTCCCAGGGAGGAAATTTTTATGCATTTATCCGACATTTTATGCATTTATACCTATCAGCCAGACCATTTAGGCATTTAAACACCATGACCCCAAATTTTAACCGGATTTTTTGCTTTATAGGCAGCCAATGAAGCATGGTCAAATCTTAAACCCCCAACAATAATCTTCGCAGCTTTATTCTCTGCTACATACAACTTCGAAATCGATTTATCCGATCTTCTGTTTAAGAGACAGTTGCAATAGTCCAATCTAGTGTTGACAAATGCGTGCATCAGTGACGTGACAGCATCTTAATAATAATAATAATGTCATTTGTGCAGCGCCTTTGCATAGCGACAGAGGCGCCCGGATAAACAAACGTCAGCACAGCCACCAAAAGCCTGTTCAAGCAGATGCTTTTTGAATCGCTTCTTAAACATATCTATGGATGATTGTTGTCGGATGATGAGTGGCAAACTGTTCCTTATTGATGGTGAGCAATCTGAGAAGCCTTTATTGACGAGAGTTGATTTATTGACTGGTTGAAGCAGTTGCGGAAGTTCCGCACTTAGTTTTTAAGTGCGGAAGAATTTGGGCAATTTTGAAAGTGGTATGAAAAACACCTTTACTAAAAAGAAAAATTAGAAGGTTTAGAGTCACAGGAGCCAAAAGCGAAAAACATTTTTTGAGAAGAATAGTAGGCAAAATGTCGAGTGGAAACGTTTTATTAGCAAGAAATGAGTAGAGCTTTAATACCTCTAAAACCGAAACAGCAGTAGAAACGTTGAATATATTTGCTGAATATGGTCTGTGTTTGAAAGATGTTGTGTTATTTGTTTCAATATTGTCTTTGATTGACTGATGTATGTTATTAATTATTGATATGAAATGATTTACGAAAGAGTTGACAAGGATTTGGCACTCATCATCAGAACAGTGTTATGGCGGACGAGAAAGAGGGAGGTTGCTGAACGATCGCCAGAGATTACAAAAATTACTCTTAAAGTGAAGCCGTCTTTAATGGAGTCAATCTTTTTAACG
>NW_008704216.1:2850507-2861791 GCF_000326865.2 Helobdella robusta | reverse complement strand
TTGTCTCTTGTGAAAATTTTGTCAGCCTTATTTTGGCGCCCCCTGTACTTGACGCCCGGGAACCTATGTACCCTCCCTGCCCCCCTAGCTACGTCTCTGTACTAGAACAAAAAACAATAAATATGATTCTAAGATATTAAAGGATTACAAAAATACCGCTTGTGTCAATTCATGCAATGTCTGATGGTCGGATATTTTATTAAACTTTCATAAATTTTATTCGTTATAAAGAAATTATTTTTATTCTATAGAAACAATTTTTGTTTGTAAAATTCCAAGAGACATCAAAAAAATTCTTATAAAGAGATTTTCGTTGTATAGAAGTTCGCTATAAGGAGGTTCGACAGTATGTGTGTGAATGAACAAGTTAGGTTAAGCTGCAGTTGATTTCATGAAAATATTAAATATATATTAAATATTAATATTAATATATTAAAAATATTAAAATGAATTGAGACTGAAAACTAATAATTTGATTTACAGGCAGATTGAATTTTGATTAAATTTAAAGATTTAAACTTCATTTGTCAGGAGTGGCAAGATGGATGTGCAACTGTGCAATAATATTGTTAGAAAATAATTTATAAAGTGTAGCTGCTCCGCCAATCTAATCAACTCTGATGCATCACATTATCACAGACAAGTTTTCACACGTACATTGTATATGTACAGTACATACACACATACGTGCATACACATACACACAATTACATACACATGCACAAACACATATACATGCATACACACACAATCCCATACACACACAAAGGCAAACAAAAATACAAAAAGCCCACATTTGCTCGAGTTAAATTTCAAACATGACTTAAAATAGCTGTTAATAAATAAATGAACTTTTTTTCTTAAAAAAATTTGTTTCGCAAAATTTAAGTCGAAAATTTTTCGATGTGCTAAGATGCATTGTGCGAGCCACAAAACAAAATATTTTTTCAAACGAGCGTCGCGATGCAGCTAACTCAATTAAGCTTCCATTCATGGGTTTCTGCGACATATTTTAGAATTACATTCAAACTTTTCTTTCTACTTTTAAAACATTGATCATTTTTATATGGACATTTTATAAAAAAAAATGCTTGTTTAAATCTTCTAAACCTTCATTTTATGTGTTACACATGTTACGCTCGTCGGTTATATCCGTCATGTTGTAACGAATGTTCAGCTTCGGAAGTTAAAAAACGTCTTTCATTTTCATGTTTAAAAATTTTGGAAAAATATCATTATAACAAATAAATTATAATTTAGATAAAATAATAACAAAAAACAACAATGTTAATAATTATAATTATTTTATTATTATTATTATTATTATTATTATTAGAATATCATCCTCTACATCTACCAATGTCCATTGCTGCCGACTGGAATTGAATACTTAAATCGTACGTAAAAATGTAAAAGGTTATTTTTAAATTTAGCACACACACACGTTCATGTTCAATTTGACTTGGAAGTAACATCTAACTGATTTTAAAATTGTTGTTGTTCTGCATCCGTTGTTTTTGATGATTTTGTTGTTGTCTAGATGTTCGCGAGTGATCAATCTGTTTGCGCGGTTCGTTCGTTTTTTCGTTTAAAAAACTTTCGAACTTCAAATCGATGAAGTGATCTGCCGGCAGAAATAGTCAGTTCATAAATAATTCTGTAATTGTGTCTCTCTGTGTGTACCTTTTCCTATGTGTCCCTGTGTTTGCGTGTTGTTATTGTTGTTGCTATGTGTTTGTTTGTATTGTTTCATAGGAATGTATGTATCATTGTATTGCTCATTACCATAGTACCAATGTATGCTTTGTATGCCTGCGTATGTGTATCTAACGATAGACTTTGTATTATGTGTGCGCGTATGCATTCGCGTTTGTATATCATTGTATGTATCTGCGCGTGCGTATGTGTATATCACTGTATTATAGTATCACTGCATGCATGTATGTGTGCCTGCGTGTGACAGTGTTATTCATCTTCTATCTCACACACTAATTATTTTAACAACACATTTGGTGATTAACAAATTTATTAATTAAATTATAACTGTTAAATTTATTCGGCTATGTACAATCACACACACACACACACAACACACACACACATATATAATATATATATATATATATATATATATATATATATATATGCAGTAATTGATGGAATCAGTTTTTTATTATACATTTCCCAATATTTCTAACCGAATTCTTGTCGTCATCATCTATTTTACCCAAGTTAGAATAATATGCAGCTTCTAATTCATTCTCGAGTGTATAGGACTTATTTCAATTTTTCAATCCTCTTCACTCTTCATATTCTAACTTTATTCTGTATTTCTATTCACAAATATTCTGTATTTATAAAAATAATAAATTAATATAATAATAAATGACTACAAGAATTTAATTAGAAATAATAAGATTTTACTAAATCCAACGCAAGAATTTCGGTAGATTTGATTTCATGAATTACAGCATTAATTATAGTCTTTTGCCGGCATTCATGTATTATTATTATTATTATTAAGAAACATTTATTAAACGCTAATTAAACAATTTCATAAGCGTTCTCTCAAAAACATAACAAAATGTTATATGTGACTGTTCATGAAACGAAAATCAAAGTAACAAATTTTACAATTTCACAGAAAATAAAAATGTCTTTAGTTCTTTTTTAAATAAATCCAGAGAAGTTCCCGATCTTCTTAACATAGGTGGAAGGTTATTCCAAACAGAGAGACCAGCCACAGCAATGTCCCTAGAACCAATTTGCAAACGCGTGACTGGCACCCTTAGCAGATTCAAATCATCCGACCTGAGATAGGAAGATGATGCTGTTTGTTTTCTGGTAAATTTATTTTTCATGTATTCAGGTGACATGTCATTTATAGACTTGAACATGAGAACTGCAATTTTAAAGACTATCCTTTTGTTAATTGTCAACCAGTGTAGTTCATTCAAAATCGGTGTCACGTGATCATACTTCAAACCACCAGCAACGAGTTTTGCAGCTCTGTTCTGCACTGACTGAAGGACGGCAACTGATGATTCCGGCAATTTGTAGAACTAACTGTTGCAGTAGTCCAAACGAGATGTGATGAAGGCGTGGACCAACGTTTCCAAAGTAGGTCTATCCAACGAATGTCGAATTTTATACATGCTTCTAAGGTGGATAAGACTTGATGTACAGATCTTTTTGATGTGATTTTTCATTGATAACTTGTTGTCAAGCAAAACACCCAGGTTGGAAGCAGTATCAGCTAATGGTATATCAACATCTTCTATTTTAACAGAACTAAAATCAATTTTCAGACGTGTACAGGAGAAAAAGAACGGGTCCCAAAACTGAGCCTTGAGGTACCCCTGACGTTATGATGGAAACCTCTGATACTGAGTCATTAAATGAAACCTGTTGTGTCCGATTTGATAAGTATGATTCAAACCATCTATATACATTATTCGTTACCCCGTAATTTTGACGCAGTTTTGCCAGAAGAACATCATGGTTGACGCAGTCAAACGCTGCCGACATATCCAAAAACGATAGTAATGATATTCTCTGAGCATCTGCAGCGGCGAATAAACTTGATACGATATTTAATAATGCAGTTTCGGTTGAATGAAACTTCCTATATCCTGATTGATTGAGAGGCATTAAATTGTTTTCTGTTAGATGATTCAACAAAAACTTGAGAACAACGCGCTCCATGATCTTTGAGATGAACAGAAGGTTGGATATCGTCCTGTAGCTTGCTACATCGTTGACATTACCATTGGCTTTTTTTAAAATCGGGACAACCATAGCATGTTTGAACCCAGCAGGAAATTTACCCAACCTCAGGCAGAGATTGAAAAAACTTGTAAGAAAGCAGATGAACAAGTGTATATATTTCTTAAAAATATGCGTCGGAAAAATATCTTGTGAACTTGTTTTTGAAGGAGAATTCATTATGATGCCTTTAAGTGATGATATGTGTGGCAGTCAATGTGTGTGTGTGTGTGTGTGTGTGTGTGTGTGTGTGTGTGTGTGTGTGTGTGCTGACGGCATTGTTATCTGCGTTGATTTGTGTGGTGATGCCTTGCTGAGCTCAATTGTTTTATTGCAGTTGAATAAATCAAACTTAAGCTTAGTTAAACTCAGAAATCATCGTTATTAACCGTAACTGCGTCGTTGTATGAGTACTTGGGTTCTAATATATGCCTGCCTGCATACATGGCGTGATTTGTTTGTTTGCGTTCGCGTTAGCTGTTTGTTAGTTTGCTCTTTGTTTATGGGTTATGTGTTGGTTACGTATTGGTTATATGTCATTCGTGTGTTGTTTATGTGTCGGTTATCTTTTGTTTAGTTGCATTTTTTCTTATTCATCTTTGGCTTATTGGGCGTTCATATTTTGTTTATTGTTACCATTTATATGTTAGTTTGTTTGTGTCTATGTATGTATGCATGTATGCATGCATGTATGTATTTATGCATGTATGTATGTATGTATGTATGTATGTATGTATGTATGTATGTATGTATGTATGTATGTATGTATGTATGTATGTATGTATGTATGTATGTATTGCCTAAAAGAATTCTTAACATGCTATATAAAGAGCGATGCGAACAATCACACTTTCCAAAGCTCAATCCCATTCACAACCGCTATTCGCCACGACAAGCAATCTGACTTTCGATCAAATGAGTACATATCACGCGGCAAAATTCATCGACAAACAATTGACTGGTAAACTACCTCCTATTTTTGACGGTTATTATAAACGAACGAAGAATCAAAGGCGCATCAATTTCATCTGTTCCAACAAATCAAAAACGAAAATTTTACATCAACACATCATTTGAGAGGACCCAGAATTTGGAATTTTTTATTAAATAAAGGATTTAATTATGACAGATCGAACATGCAGAACTTTAACTATCATTTGAAAGCATTTATTAGTTTGATTAATTAAAATCACTAGTTTTAAGAATATAAATTACATTTTTATAAAATATTTATGACATCATGTATGCTCAGTTGTATGTATGTGTGTGTGCTGACGTGTACGTAGATATTTTGATATACGTATGTGATCCTATTTTCTTCTATCTATAGCTTATATAGATAGATTCAATCAGGTATTCTATATGCAGTTTTGTATATAGAGAAATATAGACCTAACTTATTATTAGGATCAATTAGTAACATCTCAAAGCTAATACATTCCATTTAGAGAATCTGAAGTTTTTTGTGGTGCACGATGATAATATTTTTATGAACAGTTAGTAACACCGTAAATATAATATACTCCAATTAGAGAATCTAAAGTTTTTTGTGGTACTCGATAATTTTATTTTTACGAACAACTAGTAACACCGTGAACTTAATATATAACATTTAGAGATTCTGAAGTTTTTTGTTTGATGGCTGTGCCCGATGATTTTGTTTTTGTGATCAATTAGTAACATCTGAAGGTTAACATATTTCATTCAGAGATTCTGAAGTTTTTGGCTTAGGTGGCTGTGCTCGATGAGTTTTATACTAACTCCTCACAGTCAAACTGCACCTTATTTTCTTTATTGAGGTCAATAAATTATTTCGTTTCGTATGTATGTACGTATGTATGTACGTATGTACGTATGTATGTATGTATGTATGTATGTATGTATGTATGTATGTGTGTATGTATGTATGTATGTATGTATGTATGTATGTATGTATGTATGTATGTATGTATGTATGTATGTATGTATGTTTGTTTGTATGTATATATATATGTATGTATGTATGTATATATATATATGTATGTATGTATGTATGTATGTACGTGTGTGTTTTTATAAATAAGCTTATATAATTCTGTCTGCACGTACATACGCCTCGCATTACAGACTTACAATATAATGTGTCTTTTATGTATGGGTGCGTGTGCGAGCCTGTGTGCGTATCACCGTGGCTTACAATACAATATGATGCGCTGGTACATGTGTGTGTGTGTGTGTGTGTGTGTGTGTGTGGTGTGTGTGTGTGTGTAAACAGGTTTCAATATTGTAAAGTTACGTGTGTGTATTCGTGTGTTTCTGTGTGTGCGTGGTGTATGTTTGTATGTATGTATGTATGTGTGTGTAGGTCTGTGGTGTGTGGATATGTGTGTGTGTAGGTTTGAGGTGTGTTGATGTGTGTGCGTGTGTGCGTGCGTACGAGAGTTGATGTGTGAAGAGTAGAGGCAGGCGTGCGCGGAGAAGCCGAGTTAGATGATGCATTAAAGATATAATCCTTGTAAAGAAGTGTTTTATTAAGGAAGATAAGAACTAAGTGAAAAAGAAATTTTTTTTGAAAAAATGTAATAAAATGATATAAAAATAAAAATTTTTCGCTGCTTTTGTTTTCGCAAATTCTTTTTCGACATTTTTATATTCATTTTATCTCATTAAATTTAAAAAAAAAAGATATATTAGTGCGTTTAAATATGTTATAAATAAGTCGGTAACTCCAATGGAATAAATCTTCGACTGCCTACTGAATCGTTTCAGATCTGCTGGGCATTTCTTTCTAATGTTCTTCAAAAAAAAAAATTAAATAGGTTTTGCCCTAGGAAAGATAAATTTTAACAACAGCATAAACAACAACATCGACAACAATAACAACCTAGACAACAACATCTCATAAACAACATCACAAGCAAAGAGGTAACCATCACCGTATTCAACAATACAAACACAACCCAAACAGCATAAACAACCACGAGGTAAACAAACAACAACACGAACATGAACAATAATAACATAACAAAGGAGTATAAAAACTTAAAACAACACAAACAGCCACAACGTAAACAGCAAAAAAACAACAACACAAAACAACCACTTAAACAACAACATAAACAACAAATTTTCAGACAAACAACATGATATAAACAAAAACATGATAATAAAAATAAATTAATAAAATGAAAATGTGACTGACTTCTACCCAACTTTATTCATTCAATTGAAAACCATATTATCGCTAATAATTAATAAAATTAACAAAATTATTACATAAAAATTACGTCATAAATTATTATAAACATTGCAAGTAATTCATCCAACAACAACGGCAAAAAACATATCCACATCTCTTCGTGACGACCGCTAATTGTATGGTACTTCAAACATACAAACACAGCAACCATCGTCCTCAACTTACAAGTTTTTACATGCACGCCTGCAAAACATTGAGGTTTTGTTGTTGTTGCTGTTTGTTGCGCTAAAATAACAAAATCATCAACAAAAAACAAACAAACATACATACATACATACATACATACATACATACATACATACATACATACATACATACATACATACATACATACATACACACATACATACATACATACATACATACATACATACATACATACATACATACATACATACATACATACATGCATACATACATGCATAAATACATACATACATGCATGCATGCATACATGCATACATACATAGACACAAACAAACTAACATATAAATGATAACAATAAACAAAATATGAACGCCCAATAAGCCAAAGATGAATAAGAAAAAATGCAACTAAACAAAAGATAACCGACACATAAACAACACACGAATGACATATAACCAATACGTAACCAACACATAACCCATAAACAAAGAGCAAACTAACAAACAGCTAACGCGAACGCAAACAAACAAATCACGCCATGTATGCAGGCAGGCATATATTAGAACCCAAGTACTCATACAACGACGCAGTTACGGTTAATAACGATGATTTCTGAGTTTAACTAAGCTTAAGTTTGATTTATTCAACTGCAATAAAACAATTGAGCTCAGCAAGGCATCACCACACAAATCAACGCAGATAACAATGCCGTCAGCACACACACACACACACACACACACACACACATTGACTGCCACACATATCATCACATTATCATTATCACGTAATCATTATCAAAGTGCATAGTGCCGTCCACAATTCAAAACATCTTCACAGCGTTGTCATAACAGCAGCAGAACGTTATTATCATACTATTGACATCATTCAAGATCACAGTAACATCAACACAGCCTTCTTACATCACATCATCACCGCAACATCAACAACAATGTCTTAACATCAACAAACATATTCAACGTCATCTTCTTATTTTGCTTCGCATTACACAGGCATCACCATTATTTCATGCATCTGCTGAACTCCCGACAATAATATTTTTAGAAAACGGCTTCACAAATAGCGGCAACATCACGACATCAACGACATTACATCAACAAAAAACAACATCAACAACCTAAGTAACAATGTCAACAACTTAAATAAAAACATTAACAACAACTTAATAACAACGTGAACAACAACTAAAACCCCAATCTCACCGAAGTCGTGATCTCACACGCACAACACCATCAGCAACAACATCAACAACGTCACCACCAACGCCATCAGCAACATCGTCAACCACAGCATCAACAACACAACATAAATAACAACTTTATCACCGACAACATCAACAACAACAACATCATTCGCAACATCATTCCCAACTTCATTCCCAACAACAACAACAACATCACATCATCCTTCACAGTATTAGCAGCAGCAACAACAACAATAATATTAGTAGGTTTATTATGGACGCATCAGCAGCATTACATCAACATTAGCAACGAGAAATCAACAATGCTTCTCTAGCAAAAGCAAGAAAGCGTAAGAAGTAATAATGTAAATGGGCCTTTATTGAATTTCATAACAACCGCTGTATCTCTTAGGAACAGATCGTGTTCATATTTTTTTTCTTCATGATGTTCATGTTCTCGTTGTTCACGTTCACGTTCTCGTTGTTCACGTTCTCGTTCTTCATGTTCATGTCATGTTGTTTGTGTTCTCAATGTTCATGCTGTTTGGTGATGAGCTGTTTATCTGAGTTGTTTGTGTCTCCGTGGTTCAACAGTTACAACTTGTGGAGGTCATCATGTTGCTACTTGCTGCTGCTGTTGTTTATTTTTGTTACAAATGTTGTTGTCGTTGTTGTTTGCAGTTCTTAACCATCTTTAATATGCATAATTGTTTTGATACGTTGTAACTAGAGCCTTGCGCGGTTGGAATTTTCAAAATAACCGCAAAAAACCGCGGTTGCGGTGCGGTTTTTGCGGTTTAAACCGCGGTTGCGGTGCGGTTTTTGCAGTTTAAACCGCGACAACCGCAAACCGCGCAGGGCTCTAGTTGTAACATTGATACTACTTTTGTTTAATTTGCTGCTGAAACGATTGTTGTTGTGGTTGCTAATGTTGACCGTCTGATTTTTTACCAATGAAATCAGCATGGCATTATTGTTGCTGTTTCTGCATCATAAGTTGTGTATTTTTTTATAACGAGTCTTAAAAAACAAAAAGTAAACAAAAGCCGTCTTACAAACAGACATACAAACAAACAAACAAACAGAAAGACAGACGGACAACAATCAAAAAACAAACACACAAACAAGCAGACAGTCAGACAAACAAACGAACAACGTTCAAAGAAACTAACATTCAAACAAACATGAAAAACAAATGAACACATATGAGAAAACAAAAATACAAAAATAACTAATGTAGGCAGATGAACATGAAGTATAAACAGGCAAACAAACAGATAAACAAGCAAACAAACGAACGAACGAACAAACGAACAGACAAACAAACAAACAAACAAACAAGAAACAACCAGTCACTATACAAACATGCAAGCAACTGCTTCAAATAAAGCAAGCTCATTAACAAAAAGATTCTTTCTACTACGTGTCCATCTGTACTTTCGTAACCGTCATCATCATTACCGTTATTAGCATCATCATCATCATCTTCTTCATCATCATCATCATATTAAACATCATCATCAACATCATTATCAATATCATCATTAAGATAAAACAATCGAGCAAAAGTTTGTTCGTTTATCAACTCAATAATTTTACTATCAGTTTATCAACTCAATAATTTTACTATCTAATAAGTTACAAAATATTACAAGTGGTGATTTGTGGTACTGTTAAAAAATTTTAAGCCATTAAATACTTAATAATATTTCAACCATCTTGTTAGTTGAAAACGAAACAAAACAACCAGCCAACCAAACGGAAAAACCAATTAACCAGCCAACCGGCCATTCAACCAACTAACCAGCCAACCGGCCATTCAACCAACCAACCAACCAATCAACCAACCAACCAACTGAACCTCACCTAAAAGTAAGAACAGTGAGAGGTCTGTAGGACTTATGACTTGCATCGCTCGCCACATCCATGCCCCAGAAATCATGATGGAACAAATCCAGGAAAGACATTGGGTTTGACACATCCCTATTGTTCACGACTGCTCTGACGTCATCATACACAAATTGGCCCCAAACGGTTTTGTAGTAGCAGACGATTGCTGCTATGATCGGTAGGATGACGTTATAGTGGGAGAGGTAGTTTGGAAGGGTTGGGTTTTGTTGCGTGCCATGATCAAAATGTTGTTGATGTTGTTGTTGATGTTGTTGTTTTCGTTGTTGATGTTGATGCTTTTTCTGTAACTGGAGCTGTTTTTGTTCACAATGACGCGGTTGTTGTTGAGGAAATTGTTGTTGGGAAAGCCGATGTTTTTGTTTTATGAATTGTGTCGGTTTCATTTGTTTGTGATGCTTAAGAAGTGGTTGTCTTTTTTGATGTTTTTGTTGCTGCTGCTGATGATGATGACGACGACGATGATGATGTTTGTAAGGGTTGAAAACATGTTGTTGAAGAGACTTCATCCAATCAAACATGTTGATCAACTTCATTCTTCAACTGTTGGTCTTTTGATTTATTGCTCTTTAATTCAATAATTCAATTATTTTACAATTTGACTTCTGAGAATTATAAAAAAAAATGAAAATAATATATTATATCGTATATTATATTCTATTCTAATTCTGAAAATAATAAAAAAATGAATATATATTTTTTTGTATTATTACATATTAATATACAGTCCCGTGTTGTTGAATGTCTTTTCAAGAAATTGATAACCGCTAAATGGGCAAAATCATTTAATCAAATTTGTTTTATAAATATATATATATGTATAATATTCTATAAATTCTACCGAATGTTTGGCGTTAATATGTTTGTAGTTCGTTTTTTCGATTTTTCTCACTAAAGTTTTTTGGTGAACGTTTAGTTTATTAAAATTGAAAATAAAATTATTTTTCGAATTCATGCTGCAAATAAGGCCATATTTCGATTCCGAATGAATCATCATCAGTGCTCCTTGCTGTAAATACAGGGAA
>NW_008704216.1:2847678-2850457 GCF_000326865.2 Helobdella robusta | reverse complement strand
TTGACTTTGTCAAGATGAACTTTGACGTTGTAAACCTTAACTTTGATGTTGTAAAATTGAATTTTGATGCGAATTAGGTGTCAGATGATGATTCATTCGGAATCGAAATATGGCCTTATTTGCAGCATGAATTCGAAAAAAAGTTTATTTTGAATTTTAATAACTAAACGTTCACCAAAAAACTTTAGTGAGAAAAATCGAAAAAACGAACTACAAACATATTAACGCCAAACATTCGGTAGAATTTATATAATATTGTAAAAATTATGGTCTATTACCAACATACATACATATATATATATATATATATATATATATATATATATATATATATATATATATATATATATATGCGGTTTTTTGGATCGTTTCTTACTCCTTACAATTTACATTTTCTAGCTTTTCAACTTGTTCTGGTGATAATACATGAAAAATTGTACTTGACGCATCTACTAAATTATGCTTCCTTGACTGTTCACCTACACAGACTATTGAGATGTACATTGATCTGTTTTTGCCATTTTTCACCTTTTTTTTTATAAACCTGTGCCTTTTTTCTGGCTTTCAAAAACGCTGTGGTAAGTCCTATTCTGAAAAAGTACATTGAACAAAAATGAACTTTCAAGTTATCAGCCTGTGTCGAACCTTGTAATTTGGTCTAAAGTTGTTGAACGCATAGTCTTTCAGCAACTTGTCACTCACTTAAACACCAATAATCTTTTCCCGGTCTGCCAATCTGGTTATCGTCAGTTCCATTCGATTGAGACGGCTTTATTGTATGCTTGTTCTAGGTTGTATTCCTCCACAAATGCTCAGAATGTGTCGATCACTCATTACTTTTACGAAAGCTCCAATATTCATTTGGAGTATCTGGTGTTGTTCTTCAATGGATTGAGTACAATTTTTCTTGTCGCACACAACAGATTTAGTTCAAATCTAACTTGACACACGTTGAAACTAAGTCATACGGTGTTCTACTGGAGTCGGTTCTCGGCCCCCTTCTGTTTGTGTTTTACACTGCAGATGTTTTCAAAATCATTGACATATATAATTTCAAATTCATTTAATTTCATTTTAAGTTTTTCAGATCATTGCTAGTGTCCCCTTTGTCATTTTGATGATCTGGTCTGTGGACTCAGATCATGCCTCTCAAAAATTAATGAGTGGGCTTAAATTGAATCAATAAAAAACTCAGGTTTTACCGGTTGGCACTAGACAGCTATTGGGAAAAATGAACACTGAGTCTATCAGACTTGGTGATTCTGACATTGAATTTTGCACATCTGCACGCAACCTGGAATTTGTTTTTGATAATTACATGTCTTTTAACGTTCATAATAGGGCAGTTTTGAAAAATTGCTCTTAACAATTGCGTTGGCTTAGGCGCATCGAACGATCTTTAAGCATGCATACTCTTCAATGTCATGTTCATTCCTTTATCCATTCAAAAATAGATTATTGCAATAGTCTTTATTACGGCTGGTCGGTTGTAAATATGTCTAGACTGCAGTCGGTTCAAAATTGGGCTGCAAGGTTGGTTTCAGGTGGCCTTAAATACAACCACGTTAAGCCAATTCTTTTTGCTCTTTACTGGCTTCCGGTTTATCAAAGAGTCATTTTCAAGATATGTCTAACGGTTTTTAAATGTATTTACGGAATTGCCCTTAAATATTTAACTGTGCTTTTAATATCTACATTACTTCTATTCTTGATAAGCTTTTTCCTCTTAAATCTTTTACTTATAGGCTCTATTCTCGTAAGGCTCCTTGGTTTGATTATGCTTGTGTAGTAGCCAAGAAAAGTCTTAGAAGACTGGAGAAAGCCTATAGGTTAAATCCATCTAACTCTCTTTATTCTATCTATGAATCTGAATTGATTAATTATAAATATCTACTATTCTCTAAACACTCTACTTTTCTTAGAAATTCTATAACATCTGCTTCAACATCTAAAAATAGGTGGTCTGTTCTATCTAAACTTCTACATAAAAAATCTTCTCACTCATCTTTTTCTGCTCAACAGTTTCATGACTTTTTTGTAAATAAAATTACTTCTTTAAGAACATCTAATTCTAATTTTTCTTCTCATAACTTTACTAAACTTACTACTGAATCTTTCTAAACTTAACTTTACTAAACTTACTACTGAATCTTTCTCCAATAAATCTTTTAGAACTAACTAAAATTATTAATTCTATGTCGTCTACAACCTGTTCTCTAGATCTACTTCCTTCTAATTTACTTAAAGAATTTTCTTCAATATTTTATCCAATCATTCTTAAATTAGTTAATTTATCTCTTTCCACCTCTAAATTTTCTACTTCTTATAAGAATTCTATTGTTATTCCTATTCTTAAAAACTCATCCCTAGATCCTACTTTTTTATCTAATTATAGACCTGTAACTAATATTACTTTCATCTCTAAAATAATAGAAAAAGTTGTTTTTAATCAACTGTCATCCTATTTAGACTTTAACTCTTTGCTACCTGTATCTCAATCTGGTTTCAGACCTGCTCACAGTACTGAAACTTCTTTACTTAAAATACACAATGATATCCTTCTCTCTAGTGACAATAGTAATCTTACTCTTCTTCTTGCTCTTGACTTTTCCTCAGCTTTTGATACTGTTGACCATACTATTCTCTTGAGACTGCTGCATCTTTCTTTTAATATTACTGATTCTTGTCTATCTTGGTTTTCTTCTTATCTCTGTAATTGTTTTTCTTCTGTTGTTCTCAATAATTCTATTTCTAAATCCTCTACTCTTACTTTCGGGGC
>NW_008704216.1:2801880-2847628 GCF_000326865.2 Helobdella robusta | reverse complement strand
TTAATAACTTTTCTTTCTCTAGTCAACTATATGCTGATGATTCTTACATTTATACTTCTTTTCCTCCATCTAATCTCAATAGTGTTCTTCATAATTTATCTCTATGTCTTTCTTTAATTATCGCTTGGTCTGACTCTATGTGTCTTAAACTTAATTCTTCTAAGTTTGAATTAATTTGTTTTAATAAATCTAAACACTCTATTACTATTTCTCCTATTATCTTACCTGATTCAAAAACTCTTGATGTTTCTCATAAGTTTCGTAGTCTAGGTTTTATCTTTGATTCTACTATGTCTCTCTCTTCTCAGATTAATAGTGTTGCTAGAAGATCTTACTTTCATCTACGTAGAATAAAAAAACTTTTGCCTTTTCTTGATGATCCTACTCTTCTCCTTCTTGTTACTTCGTTAATCTTATCTAGGATTGATTATTGTAACTCGCTCTACTATGGTCTTCCTGACGCAATACTCTATCCTTTAAGTAAAGCTTTTAACTCTGCTGCTCGTCTAGTTGCTCGTGCCCCTTTCTTTTCTCATATATCTCCATATCTTGTTCTCTTGCACTGGCTACCTATAAAATATTGAATAATTTTTAAAATTTGCACGTTCATGTATAAGTCTCAATCTAAATTATTTCCTAAGTATTTATCAGATATATTAATTGAACCTAAACGCTCCGGTTTACGATCGTCTTCTTCTTCTCGCTTTTTCTTAACTCGTGTTAAACACTCTTTTGCCAAATCTGCTTTTGCTTTTTCTGGTCCTTTTCTCTGGAACTCTCTACCTACTTCTTTGACTACTTCTCCATCACTTGCGAAGTTCAGAGCGGATCTCAAGACCCATCTGTTTTCAAAATTCATTGAGGAGCGCTGTTGAACATCGCGGAAATAGCGCTTTATAAGCTAATTGATTGATTGATTGATTGATTAACAGAGTCATTCCTAGAACAATGCCACTGCTGAGTTAAACTTGCGCTTTGACAATTCAGGTTTACTGTTTGTACTTGACACAAACTTGGCTTTTGATCGAAGGAATTTTTCCATAATGGATCCTGCTGTCTGGAATGGTTTGCCTAGAGACCTTATTGATCCTGCGTTGTCAGTTATTCAATTTTGTAAAAGTTAAAACACCATCTTTTTGTCCAAGCTTATCCGTCTTTTTCTCTCCCTTCACTGCATTGCTTTAGTAAAGTGTTACGCTATGTATTGCAATAATCGCTTACGAACACACCAATTGTAATAATAATAAATAATAATTATTATAGACTGTCAGAACTGTAATTATTGATAAAAATCACAGCCTTTTCCTCGTTAGTAAACTTCCTGCTTAATTTTGCATGATAGAACATTTAACACCAAGCTATCGAGAAGACTCACGATGCACGTACAAGCTGGCGATATAAAGAGTCACATGAAAATTAAAACTAAAATTATTAGGCAAATCTTGGACAACAATGTTTAAATCTTGCATTACAATAACAACCATTATAACTTACAACTAGCCGAATCAATACTCATAGAACAAAGACATCCGATAATAAATATCCAGCAACGGGTAATTGGAATCCTTCCTACTAAAAAATTTTGAAACAGAGGAATGATGACACGTAAAAGTGTCATATTGCACAAAGTTGAAGATCGTAATAACTAATTGAATGACCGTAAAGTATTCACATTAAACAAACGACGAGTGTGTATGTGTGTGTTTGTGTGTGTATGCGGTGTGTGTGCGAGTATGTGTGTGTATGTGGTGTGTGTGTTGCGGGTATTTATATGCTGTTTATATTGTATGCTATAGTATATTTATAGTGTATATACATCAATGTGTGTATAAGAGCCAGCCAAGAATACTAGATATTACATGCCATTTCCTTTCCCTGTGACAGGAATGATTTAAATGTACAAATAGATCTCGATGTGTTGAATGGCCGTCCAAATGATGGCTAAATGTGATGATGAGGATGATGATGATGATGATGATATTTTTTAGGAATGCTGTTTTGATGATGATGAAGTAGAAGAGGAGAAGGAATGGAGTGATAATGATGGTGGTGATGATGGCGGTGGTGGTGGTGATGATGATGGTGGGGTAATGATTATGATGATGATGATGACTGTTGACAGTAATTATCAAGTGACAAAATCATCAAAAAAATATTTACCGATAATTTAGTAACATTGTAACCAACAAAGAAAAATTTCTTAACTTTGGTTGCGGTAACAACAACAACAATGATAATAACAAATTAATTATAATAATGATAGTAATAACAACAACAACAATAATAATAATATAAATAATGAATAATATTAATAATGAGTAACAATGAATTTCAACGTGTAGTGGCACTCGCGTTCAACGCCACCATCCATCAGAGTTGCAGTCTTCAATATCGCACTTGGGATGAAAACAAATCAACAAACGATAGATGCAACAGAGACAGATAGTCACACAAACACACAGCTAACCACACAGCCACACAAACACACAGCCACACAAACACACAACCATCCACACAGACACCCAACCATTATGTCACACAAACACACAGCCAACAACACAAACACACATCTAGCCACACAAATACACAGTCAACCGCACAAACACACAGCTAGCCACACAAACACACAGCCAACCACAAAAACACACCGTCAGTCTCACAAATTCATCGTCTGCCACACAAACAACCGCTTACACAAACACAGCCACTTACACAAACACAACATCATCCACACAAACACAAACAGCCTTACAACCATTCACACATACACAACCAACCAGTCAGGCAACTTCACAGACAGACAAGCAGCCATGCAACCTAGAGACCTTTCTGCCTCTTTTGATACCTATCTTTACGATCCAGCCATGCATCATGGCGTCACAATTGACATCAGCCATAACGAGAAGTCACGCGTTTGTGCTTGAATAATCAGAATCTCTTTCCAAGTTTTTTCTCTCTCTCGCTTTTAAATTACGTTTGAAATATTTTCGGCCTGTCTGTATGCATGGCGTGTTTGGGGTTTGTGTTATCATAGTTTCATTTGGGCACCTTTGCAAACGTTTCGAAGCAAAAATTTAGAGAAAATATCTAGTTTATTGCATTGTTTTGATGTCTGAAAAGAAGTCATAGCTTGATTTCATTGATCCAAAGTTTTTAATGGCTCGTAATAAAATAGATGCATTTGAGTTTTACTGTTAAATATGAAAGATTAACAGCTCTGCCACTATAGTTCACGTGACTTTTCATAAATTCATGATTGGAATTTTTAAAATTGCTCGTGATGAAATAGATTGTGAAATGTAATTTGAAAATGGAGGGATATGTCGTGAATATTTAAAAATTGTTCCCTTTCGATGAATTATTAAACTTCCTCACCCTCAATATTTTTTGACATCATGTTCCGCGACACCTAGCGCAGCAGTTTAGAGTGGGTATGACTTTCGCGAAAGGAGACTGAAGCACGCCAACGTGACACTCGTCAGTGCGTGCCCCTATTAAGAGATGTCCTCACACACAAACACATAATAAAACAAATTTCGTTTTCGCGTTTTTTTTTGCTCTAAGTTCAGGAAATTTCTTTTTATAACGAGTTTCTCGCTATTTCTTCCTTTTTTCTCTTCCTTCATTAAACGGACCGACCAACCGTGGGCTTTCTGATGAGATTTCATTTATTTCCTCTTCATTGAACAACTTTCCAACCAACAGTTATTGCAACAAAACCCTGATAAACAGTGCAGCGTTATGTGGCTGCTATCGTGATGCGTCCGAGATATTTTTGCATCATTATTTTAGTTAAACACTCCCTATCATTCTGTCCCGTAAATTAGTCAGTTCCATTTTAGTAAACCATTAAGGAATGGTAATGAATGAAGTTTCATTTTTAGTTGAATAAATTTTTAATATTAGCTTTCACTTAAAATCAATTCAACAAAACTTTATATCATTTTTTATTCTTGACATTTTTATTTCGACAGATGAATTTTATTTTTTTTAAATTACGCAATAAATGAGAGCCTGACCATTTTAAACATTGAAAAGCGCTGTCCCCAAAACAATTGATTGATGTTTCAAGAACTGATCACTCCATAGGTACATTGCATGTTCGTATCTCCGGCGTACCGTCATATTTAAATTACACCAATCACAGATACGTCCAATCCAGTGGTCATATCCACATTAACTACAATTTTGAAAATTTGAAAAACTGTGCATCCTATTGAGTTGTTTTCAAGTTGAATATTTAGAAATATTTTACATTTTTGAAATATTTAAATATTCTTATTGAAGTATAAAAAATACTTCGATGTTTTATTTGAAATTTTGTTTGAATTCTAACAAATATTGAAATCAAAAAATTAAAACATTGTGTTAATATTATTTATCAGCAATAATAATACATCAGAATTTAAAATGTCATATTTAATGATTCAGACTTTCATTTTATAGAAACTGTCCTGTCCATATTTCAAAAAGTTATCAAGTTAGTAATATTACGTACTTGAACAACAAAGAGCCATCAGTACGCTTTTAATTTCCAATATGAAAATATTATTGCAGCTTCCAAAAATTGGCTGATTGAGTGCTTGCATTATTTTTTGTCCAGTTCCTCTTTTTTTGTTAGTGCAGTTGACAAAAAATTAATATGAAATAACTACCAACATTAGCATCATGGTCTTAATTATCATAATCATCATCATCATCGTTTTCTTAGTTATCATCATCATTATCACCATCGCCATCATCATCATCGTCGTCGTCCTCTTAGTTATCATCATCGTCATCATCATTATCGTCTTCTTAGTTATTATCATCATTATCATCATCGTCATCATTGATATTTTTAGATTTTTTTATATCTTAAGTTATCACTAATTTTCAATCAAATAAAAGATATCAATCACACCAGGCCAACAAATTGCTCCATCACACAATTTTATTATTTGTCTTATTATTATTTTTATTATTACTACTACTCAGTTGGTGTTTTGTTGTTTGCAACTCACATAACAAGACTACATACATTGTTGCGTGAACAACATCCACAATTGTATCCTAAACGAATGTACAAATTGATATTAACTTCATTAATACTATCAACAAGTCATTCAAACAGCTCCTGTTGTTGCTGTTATTATTGTTATTATCAATATTTATAATGTAATAATATATTATATAATAATAATATATAATAAAATTATTATTATTATGTAATAATAATATATAATAACATAATAATAACATATAATAATAATAATATTATTATATATTGTGTAAAATAATAATGATATAATAGAATATAAAAATAATAATTATTATTCATTTAATTATTATTTCCAAAATATTTTACCACATTTTCAAAATTTCTTACAACCTTGTATTTAATTTAATTAGTTAAATGCAACGTAGATAGCCTGCCTACCTCTCGTTATTATGACGTCACAAGCGAGAAACACCCACGTGACTAACTTTCTATTTACACATCGACAAAAAAAAAAAAAAACATTTAAAATTTATTGTTACATAAAATTCGATTGAGAATAGTTTTCAATTAATGTTTATATTTAGAAATATTTCAAATCTACATCAACTCACTAGCCATTGAAATATATAAACAATGAAATAATATAATGGTCGGAGCGAATAATATAAGTAGCTAAACAACTAAAAAAAGAAGATATCATTAAAAATTGCAGCCAAGAAAATTGTTCAGAATGAAAACTAACATCGTTATACGGGAAGTAAGGATGGTCGAAGTGAAAATGTGTGTTTCTGTGCGTGAGTATTTGTGTGTGCGTGTGTGTACGTGTGCGTGTGTGTGTGTGTGTGTCGACAGCACGTTTTATAAGGCACGTGCTTCATTATTTGCCTCTTATATGCACTCCCATGCGCGCCAATTGTATGAAAAATGTATATGGAAGAAGGCTACATAGGCAGGCAGGATATATAAAAAACTATTTGAACGTCTGGATTATATACACATCCGTATATGCATATAATGTACACACATGCGTTATACAGTGTGCGTATGTTGTATAATGTATGTGTGCCCACACACACACACACACACACACACACACACACACACACACACACACACACACACATATATATATATATATATATATATATATTATTTTTACATTATTTTAATAGGCTGTACTTTAAATTAAACAATTACGTTTTACTAAGGAAGACTATTTTTAAGAAGCATCTTTTCAACGGCAAAGTTTTATTTAGTGAAATATTATTGTTCATTCGTTACTTCGTTAATCCTGTTAATGAATTCAAATATTTTAGTTGTTCGGGCGTTGAAGCGTGCATACACGGTGATTGTGATTGAGTCGGCACTGCAAAAAATTTCAAATTATTATTTAATTACTTATAAAAATTTTAAAGTCATCTACAAATAATAATAATATTTTAAATTTAGAAACAAATAAATTGAGAAAGTCTGCTGACTTTCAACGGCCTAATAAGTTTATATAAAGTGCAATCCTTCACCGGCTGGTCTTGATAACAGCAGTGCTGTAACCATCTAAAATGAAGATGTTCGCAGGTAAATTGAAAAAATGCACACCTCAGCCTCTACGTCAGTCTGATAGGGTGATCCGCAAAGAGCGTACAGGCATTGCGAAATTGAAAGATTCCTACCTCTTCATCTGTCGACTGTAAACATACTGGAACGGGCAAAGCTGGTGGCAGACACTTTTAAATGTTACATAGATAGGTAATAATCGCGTAGAACTGTTTGTGAGGCGACCTTTGATTCGTTACAAACAGTTGGCGACCGTTTTTTAAGTTTTTTTATATTGAAAGGACTGTTTTGATGGGAATTTGCTGAATGCTACTGTGATAGGAGGATGGAACAATCCTCAGTCAAACTTAATATAAGATTATGTAAAACTTTGCTTTAACCCTGCAAAACTTGTCCCTCGAGGATGGTGAGGAGGTCCCGAATGCCCCATGGTTACAGCCCTGATGGATAATCATATTATCATTATGAACATAGACGTAATTTTTTAGCATCCTAAATGTCGTATGTTCATTTCCACCACACCCTCCCCCATTCGCTGCGCAGGATCATTCCTTCTCATTCCTTCAATCTTTTATTTTATTTCGCATAATGACTTTTATTGCATTTCTTTTGTGTTTGGTTCTTCTTTCTCAGTTCGTTTTGCAGTACAAAAGATATCTGTTTCGTCCGTCATGCATTTTCAATATTTCATTCTTTCATTTCTGCATTCTTTCACTCCACATGTTTCATTCTTTCATTGTTGCATTCTTTCACTCCACATGTTTCTTCATTCTGTCATACTGCATGACTTCAGTATTAATGTTCCGCGAGAAAATTGGTCGCATGAACGATAGGAGAGCTGGCAACTTGCTGGGCACATCAAAAAATTTATCAAAAAATTTGACAAATTGTAAAAAATGTGGAGAAAGAAATTTAAAGAAGGGATGTTGGATGGAGATGGGAGTGCGTGCCAGCATTAAATGTTGCGTCGTCCAATAAATTAATCAATTTATTTGTAACATTTAAAAGTTTGGAAAATGTTTTGAAAAGTTTTGCAAGGCCATCCATTAATAGAAAGAAGTTTGTTCCTCGTTCCGAAAATATGTTCAATTGATTTCTTTTTATCTGACGCTTTCTTATTAGAAAGTGAAGATAAATTTTTATCAGGATGGCTCGCGCAGTCTTCAAAACGGAACGCGTTGATAAGATCTGCTGTTGCTCGCGAGGTCACTAACGATGTTACTGACCATGTTATTGCACTGGCCATGTTACTTACGGTGGTACTTACTCACCATACTACAAACGATTGCGCTTACGAAATTACGATCTTGCTAACAATGCTACAAATGTGATAATATTAACAATTCAGATTACAATATTACTTGCAATGTTAATTCTACGTTACTTGTTATGTTACTTGCAATGTTAATTCTACGTTACTTGTTATGTTACTTGCAATGTTAATTCTACGTTACTTGTTATGTTACTTGCAATGTTAATTCTACGTTACTTGTTATGTTACTTGCAATGTTAATTCTACGTTACTTGTTATGTTACTTGCAATGTTACTTGCTATGTTACTAACGGTGCTGAGCGACCAAAATTTAATACAATAACGTCGCTAAATTAATTAATACCTCAACAAAAACAATAACAATAAAAAATCTGAAGCAATCCCACGACATCACTGTCATAATGTATCTATCGTATGCATTGATTGTTTTTGTATGTTTGTTTACTTTTTTGTTTGTATCCTTTTTATGTGTTGTTTGTATGCTTTTTGTAAGTTGTTTGTATGTTGTTTGAATGTTGTCTGTGAGAATGTTTGTATGTTATGTATGTGATGTGGTTTTGTGTCCTACATATATTTGTATGATTGCATGTATTTTGTATGTTTTTATGCTCTTTGTATGCTTTAATGATTTCATGTTGTTTAAATGTCGCTTTTTAGTTTGTATGTTTGTATATGTTTGTATATGTTTGCGTGATTGTATGCTGCACGTTCGTTTTTTACGTGGTTACTTATTCGTCCGTGAGCGACCAGTTGCGACATCCCAAATTCAATCCTCCCTCCCCTCTCCAGGTCCGTGCAGCGGCGATCAATTTTGAAATTTAATTAATAAAACATTGGGATAACGAGAATATTGTTATAACCATCACAAATATATTCGCTAGAGGCGCTAGTGTGGCTTCGAACGCATACATTTCGAAAAGGAACTGGAACCTTCCGACAGCTAGGACGTTCGGGTATATAAAAACATGCGTGATATTGAATGGTTGTAGTTGAATGTTTGATATTGGAAAGCGATTGATTGTTAGTGTCGAAGCGATATTTGGATATTTGACAGCGTTGTATTTTTATTGTATTGGCGACAAAACGTTAGTGAATTGTTATTTTGAAAACAATAGTTTCTAAACGTTAATTTGATTAGTTTGGGAATATTAATTTTTATTAGTAAATTAATTAACGCTGATTATAGATTAATTAATTAATTAATTAATTATGGTTTTGTAAATAATTAAATCAATAATTTGGAAGTTATATTGTCTTTATATTCTACTGAGATTAAAGAAACTCGTCGTCGACCGGCCAGTTATAACAATATTATCTTAGATCAATACAGGGCGGGACTTGAGGTGAGGCAGACGGGGGTCTCCATAAAAGGGCCTCCACAGAAAGATAAAAAAGATTTTGCTGCAGTTTTTTGGTCAATTACTTGCTAAAAACAAATCGTTCAAAATATGGAATGATCTTAAAAAACTGGCTAACTGGTGATCGCTTGAAGCATCAATCCTATTAAAGTTTCAACAGCTTGCAAAGTGTTGATATCATTCCCACACTCAGGCATTGAAACTCTGGTTGGAAAGATGTACATGCTCCGATTGATCAAATTACTTGCAACAGTTTCTCAGCGGAACATCACTTCTACCAACAGCATCAACATCCAGCCTTGTTATACTTCTACTCAACTTTCCAGATATTTATTTGTTTGTACTAAATGATTAATCACATTCTCCCCACTGAGTGCGCACCCTGAAACGAATGTTCGCAGTGCAGTACAGTGCAGTACAATGCTACTTAAGTGTTGTTTTAAACTTGTGTACCGCAATGTTGTACCGAACAAACCAGAGTTGTTCGTCTGTTCGTTGTTAGTCTGTTTGTTTGTTCGCCCGTCTGTTTGTTTGTCTGTTTGTTTATTCACTTCCCAGACTTTTTCATGAAGGTTTCTTTATTTTGTTGTGAAATTTTTCCATAGGTAATCGTTTAGTTTTGTTTGTGTGTTTGTGTGTCAGTGTATGTTCAACGTATATTTTCTGTTGTATGTTGTTTTGTTCTTTAAATACATCCGTATCAGTTATGTGTTATGCGGTTGTTGCGTTGGTTGATTATTTGCACGTAGCAGAAACCAAACACTATAACACAAAACGATGGAACACAATTTAAACAAATGCAACACAAACTGCCAAGAAGATGCAAACAGCAAAAAACAACAATACGAGCTACAAATGATTGTTTTATATATGCTTGAATGCCTGTGTACAAACAAATACAACATTCATTTTGCCGGCTAAACGTTGGCACTCGTAATAGAACAACAATACTCATATGTATGTATGTATGTATGTATGTATGTATGTATGTATGTATGTATGTATGTATGTATGTATGTATGTATGTATGTATGTATGTATGTATGTATGTATGTATGTATGTATGTATGTATGTATGTATGTATGTATGTATGTATGTATGTATGTATGTATGTATGTATGTATGTATGTATGTATGTATGTATGTATGTATGTATGTATGTATGTATGTATGTATGTATGTATGTATGTATGTATGTATGTATGTATGTATGTATGTATGTATGTATGTATGTATGTATGTATGTATGTATGTATGTATGTATGTATGTATGTATGTATTTACGTATGTATGTATGTGTGTATGTACGTATGTATGTATATGTGTGTGTGTGGTGTGTGTGATTTCATCATCATTTGTGTGTGTAACTTGCAGCAAATGTAAATTATTTGTATTTATTGAAAACGCCAAATAATCAACTTGGATGGAATGCAATTCATCGACACACTTGATACAGATATAGCGCTTTATAAATAGAAAGCAGTAGATGCACCNCTTGAATAAAAGCGACGTCACGCGAAATAATAGTCCATCCCTATTTCCGAGATCTTCTTAACGTGCTCCATTGTTTTTACGTTTTCTTCTGTTTTCGTTTGTCCCTGCTAACTATATATATATATATATATATATATATATATATATATATATATATATATATATATATATATATATAATTTATAAACGTGTTTGTGTGCGGGCGGGCGTGTTTGTGTGTGCATGTTCGTGTATTGTATGCATGTGCTTGTTAACAAGTCACACACATTAATAATATTTATACCTTTTTTACTTTTCATTAAATTTAGCCATCAATTTCATCGCATATAGGACTTGCAGAGCAGAACATCATCATTCCATTCAATATTTTCCATCGACATTCTGATACCATCTGTACGTCATCCTTCTTCATTTCATCATCATCTTCTTGATCATTTTTTTGATTATTTTCCCAACATTATCATGAGGTCATTATCATAAAAATATGTTCATGATCATTCTCATCATACTTCTCGTCAGTTCTTTGTCATATTATTTATCATTAATTACTCATCTCCTTCGACATCATTTCCTTATCATCATTCTTTAGTCGCTTTCTTCATCAACATTTTGCGCGATAGTCTGCATCATAGCTCCCTTATCGTGCTATTTGTTTAACCATCAACTTCATCATCTTCATTACCATCTCATCATAACATTTTATTTTTCCTCATCATTTTTACCATTCTTTTTATTCTTCATTTCAATCATCATCTTCATCATGAGTGCTTCATTTCAATCTTTTAATTTCAATCTTCATTCCTTCACGATAGTGGGATGTTTAAAGGATCATCATGATCCTTTAACCATCCTATCCTCTTTTTCATCATCACCATCGCATTGTTTTCTTCATCATTTAATCACCAGCCATTTCACCATCACCTCCACCATCATTTCATCATCGTCACATCCACTCATCCAACGACAATAAAAGTTTCTGTCTTTCAGAGTCATTCCCTATCATCAATTGCATACAATGCATTGTAACATTGAAACCCTCTCTCAAAAGAGCCTAACAAACTGCCTGCAACTATGGAGAAATACACAGCTCTGAAAATGAATATTACAGAAAATTAACTACATACTGCGGTAAAAAAAACAAACAAAAACAACATTGAATATGAAGACAGAAAAAAAGACAACAAAAATTTTAAAAAATACAACAACAATAACACCAACAATAACACCAACAACAACAATAACATCAAAAAACAGCAACAACACTAAAACCAACAACAACAACAATAACACCAACAACAACAATAGCATCAAAAAACAACAATAGCACTACCACCACCTACAACAACAACAACGACGACAACAACAATAACACCAACAAAAAACCAATTTTTAAAAAATATTTCTCGCAGTGTTTTCTCTAACCAACCAAATATCAATAATAAGGTCTACTACAATGGCTACTACTACTACCCCTATAACTATTACTACTACTACTACTACTACTACTACTACTACTACTACTACTACTACTACCAATACTACTAATCCTATTACAACAACAACTACTACTACTACTACTAATATTTCAATTACTAACATAGCAAGGTTACTATTATTACTTGTTACCACGTCGCAACTGTTACTTCCATTACTACAAAAATGTACTACCACCACTACTACTACTATTACTACCACTACTACTACTACAACTACTACTACTACTACCACTACTACTACTACTGCTAAATTTACACGCAACCACTGCACAGTTACTAGCAGTACTGTCATCTGACCTGTCGTCGCCACTAAAGCTACTGCAAGAGCGATGGTTGTGAGTTTTTCAATTTTTCATTCAAAATGGCGTCATGCGTTGGAGTTTGAAATCGTTCATCAACCCATTAATCTTCATTTCTTGGGTTTCAAAGTACGATGACTGTTCTAGAGTTGTGAGGTGTTGATGTTGTTGTTGTCGTTGTTGTTGTTGTTGTTGTCGTTGTTGGTGTTGTTGTCAGTGATGAGTGTTGGTGTTGAATTTGTTGACGTTGTTGTTATCGTTGAAGTTGTTGGTGTTGTTATGAATGATGTCGTCGTTGATTTCATTATGCCGGTTAATTGTTATTTATGTAGTTTGGGTTAGTGTGTTTATTTGTAATGTGAGATGTATTTGACATGCGTGTGTCCATTTGTGCGTGTGTGCGCGCGTGTTTGTGTCTGCGTTCTTGCCTTCTTGTACGCTGCACACTGGCTGGTGCGTGGTGTCTGACTGAACGTGATGTATGAAAAATTTCAAATTTGAAGCAATATCTGGTGTCCAATTAGTTGGCGATTGATAGTCTCGCGTGTCAACCATATTTGATTCCATGCATACAGACTGCTGTTGTTTCTATGTATGTATGTATGTATGTATGTATGTATGTATGTATGTATGTATGTATGTATGTATGTATGTATGTATGTATGTATGTATGTATGTATGTATGTATGTATGTATGTATGTATGTATGTATGTATGTATGTGTGATGCAGTGAACAAACCGTTGATGGAAAAACGTCTTTTGAAGATTCGTTACTTCGGATGACGTTTGAGTTTTGCGTCTCTAAAAAACGTTGAAATATTTCATTTAAATGTTCAAAATGATCGGCCATCCCATTTGAAATGAAATTGTATCGTCTGCATACTCTAAGCACGCTATCTTTGTCTAATTGTTTCAATACTGATTGTGTTAAGAGTTGAAAAGAAAGCGGTGAATTTGCTAAACCTTGCGACAACATTGTGAATTCGTGATGGCCGTCGAGAATGTCAAAAGCGCTTTTGTGAGCTGCTGCAGGATCTAACGCTAGTTGTAGAGACCTGATCGTAAATCTAACACAGAGAAAACGTTCGGTTTGGCATCGGAAAGCCCTTCACCAACATCCATCATCGAATGTTGGTAGCGGATGAAATGATTGTTTGGTAACTTTGTGATGTTGTGTGTGCCGTCAAATATGCGCGTGCAATAGATGGTGGAATGATTAAGCCACCTGGTCTTGGCGTTGCAGACGACTGGATTTGATTGTAAAGAATTCCCGCCAACCGCCACCATTCACATGATGCGTGGATTCACACGTATATGTTTTGCGTGTGAGTCTTGTTAATATCTCTAAAAAATATTTAGATGAAAATTGTAAAATAAAACTTTTAAAATAATTAAACAAACATTTATCTATTATAGTTAAAAATATAGTCTGAACATTTTTATAGCGTCTGTTATAATATTGGATAATATTAGACCACAGGTGCTCTCACCCAAGCACAATGTAATGAAAAAATATCACAAATTAATAAATATGTATGTAATGTGTAATAAGTGTCGGTGTGTATTTGCTTGTGTCATATATGCATGTGTGAGTGTGTGTCATCATAGTCATCGTCGTCTTCACCATCGTCATCATTGCCATCTCTGAAACGAAACATCGCCATAACAGGCTTCAAATAATTTTCAACTTGGTGGCTTCCTCGCGGTGGCCAGCATCAGCAGATGAATGAACGAGCGAACGAACGAGTGAACGAACGAACGAACGAGCGAACGAATGAACGAACGAGCATGTTGCATTATCGTCCACACATACGTCACCACGCGACAAAATTAGGGAAGGAATAGAGATGTACGCAGATGCATGGTTAACTAAAAGAACATACAAACTGGCAATTTATTAACTTAATAGTCACGTGTGCATGGGAAATAAAAATACATTGATAATTAAACCTAGGCTGACAAACATAGATAAATAAACATAGATGAACGTAGATAGAAGAACATAAACAAACGCACAAATGTCGTATGACCCATCTGCATTACATCATGCTTCACTCCTCCTTCTTCTCTCTCTCTTTCTCTATCTCTCTCTCTCTTTTTCCCTATCTCTCCCATCTTCACATGTTCGCTTGCAGATATAAGCGCAAATATTTTTTTATTTCTTGTAAGTTTCGTTCAACTGTTGATTTGTTTCTTGCCCGCCTTTTGTTCGTTTGTTTGTGTTTGTTGGTATTTTTTGTTTGTTCATGTTTGCTCGTTTGTATTTATGTTTGTTTGGATTTTCATGTTTGTTTGTTCATTCATTCATTCGTTCGTTTGTTCGTTCGTTTGTTTGTTTGTTTGTTAGTTTGCAAACATCAAAATTATTATATCGCTGTTCGCACATAAAATGAATAAATGAAAAAAAAAAACAAAAATGTTTCTTTGTTAGTTAGTTAGTTTATTTATTTATGCATTCAGTTTGTTGTGGCCGTACAAATGTTCTAGAAACTTCATCTTCCGGCTATGTAGTCACGTGATGCAAACGTTCTTCTGCAGTGATGGGGGTGACGATGACGGTGACAATGATAGTGATAATGATGTTGATGATATGAATGATCATCATTCATCATGCTCCGGCTAAACATTAAAATCAATGAAGGAAATTTCTGAAAAAAAAAAACTCACGCCGACAGTGGTGATGATGATTGTGATGATGATGATGATGGTGGTGGTGGTGGTGGTGGTGGTGGTGATGATGATGATGATGTTCACCACGTAGAACGTTCGCTTGCTTGTTTGTCTTGTGTGAACGGTAATTCATTTATTATATTAAATAAATTTTGCGTCGGTTCATATACTGAGTTGAATAATATTTGTCTGAACGCTTGCATGTTTGTGTTTCCCTTGCAAATAACAAAGCTGACGACAACAACAACAAAAACAACTACTCTTAATACTGCCACTCCTTACATGTTCATCAGTTTATATTGTGCACATTAGTAAGCAAACTTTTTACATGAATGTTTGTTTCTTTACTTGTTTACCAATGGCTATAATGTTATTAATGGCATAAATTTATCGGGAACTAGCACATCTAGAAAGCACAACAAACACCAACAACATACCATAATTACCATCAACAATAAACAACATCAATCAATAATAAACAAACAACCAGATAACAAACAAACAACATCAACTAACAACAAACATCAACCATAACCACAGAACCAACAAACAACAGTTTGTAACTTGCTTCTGTACACATGCCGATACACACGAGATTTAATCCTTTTGATCAATTGATTGACTGGTTGCTGTTGATTGGCTGCTTGATTGACTGCTCGATTGAATGAGAATTTTGGTTGGCTGATAATTCTTTAAATGATTTTTGCCTGAACATTTGCATCAGTTAGAAAAATTAAATCCACTGCATCAAATCATCACATCAATCAGCCACATCGATCCATCACACCAATTCGTTTCTTGGTTCATGCATTAGTTAGTTTGTTCATTCGTCTGTTCGTTCGTTCGATCTTTCGATCGTTCGTTCATTCATTTTTTTTTTTCACATAATTAATTCATCCATCCCTCTAAACCCACTAAAATACACTTGTAGGCCTAACATTAACATCACAACATCTCACGAATTCGTACTGCAACTTATATAACAAACTCTATAACAACTTATATAGCCCACTCCTCTACAATAACTTATATGGCAAACTTATTTAGAACAATTTATATAACAAAAAATGTAATTATAACAAAAAATGTAATTAAATATCTTAATATAAAAAATTGTATAACATAGACATAACAAAATACATGAAATAAGTATAAAAAATCTGTATAACATAGACATAACAAAACACATAGATACAACAATAACATAGACATAACATAGACATAACAAAATACATAGATACAATAATAATCTATACATAACGTAGACATAAGAATCAAATGGTAATGATCGTTGTACACTTATTATTATTTATTACCTTCTTATTTTTTATTAATTGTTTTTTATTATAACAGCCATTATTATCTCTGGCCACAATCATATTTATTATTTAATAATAATATAGTAATAATATTATTATTATTTTTATTATTATTATGTCAAACATGACCAGTTCATTGCTTTGTGGAAATCAATATCGGCTGCATTCAGGTGTTTTCTTAATCTTTGTATTTCTTTTAAAAGCTCATCTCCAGATGACTCGAAAGTGGTTAATTTTGTAACGGGCACTAGTAACTTCTGCTGTCTTGAAGGTCGTAGTCTCTTGGGTTGAACCCCCGCAAACATATTTGCTGCTTCTTTAATAGCCTTTGATTTTGATTATATCTAGAGTTCGGAACAAAAACAATCAACACAATCCAGCACCTTCCAACTGTGTTTTTTGCAGTGAATGTCCAACGTCTTTTAGTTGTTCCTTTTTTTTCTTGAACCTTAATCTTTTTTCGGCCAAAATTCCATACTGACTTGATTTTGAGAGTGCCTATTCAATTGCATGCTCAACTAAGTAATTGTGCTTTTTGTGCAGAAACAATCCTAAGATCAGTAACATAGTCATCACTTTGTCAAAAATTAAGCCTTTAGTCTGCAGATATTGCTGGGAAAAATTAACTTCCTCAAATAGATCAGTCCAGAGGTAGAGGCAGCAAGAAAAAGACCTTGTGCTGTACTCCTTAAGTTCAAATTTCTCCTGGGAACTTCAATTGCCGTTATATATTCATAAAAATCATCTTTCACTGGCAAAAAAGCAGCACTCTAACGAGCTGTTGATTATCTTTCCACCGATGATCCAGTGTGTTCAATCAAGACACTCCAGGGTTAAGTGGATGCAGCAAAGAATGAAAATATTCTTTCAGAAGTACAAAACAACGTTACACATGAAGCATTCTATGCAAAAAATTATTAGCAAAACAAGCCAAATTTTTTTACGACCAGTTCTGATTCTCATTACAATAGAGCCCTGAATTTTTACCGACTGAATGGGTTATAGTGTCATTCTGGGTCAATGACTCTGTGCTGCCATTTAGGCGTGTATTTGTATTTATTCAAGTAGGTAATCGGTTATCGGCTTATGAACTACGACTGGACCGAGCGACGTCTGTTCCGCATTTTTCATTTTTATCCCTCTGAGGTTGTGCCCCCTGGTGTGGTCCGTACCAGCCTAGCGGTCGTTGCTGATTTGTTTAGATTTTTGATGATATGTCTTTGTAATGTTTCTTTCGTTAATATCATTGTTGTTATTTTTATCTTTTTATTTTGGTTCTTGTTATTTTCTTGTTAAAATTTTGTTTCTGTTATTATATCTCACCATTGTGTTGTTATTTTTCCTATTTTCTTATTGGCACTGTCATTGGTAGTGTTGGGCAGTGCAACATTTATGTGTTATTTTACAATTATTGTTTTATATGGCGGGGCTTGCGCTGCCTAAATAAAACGCATATAAACATTCTGGAAAGTGTTGTGAACATAAAACGTGAACATGCAAACAGGAAAACATGAACATGCAAACAGGAAAACATGAACATGCAAACGCAAAAACGTAAACATACGAACATAATCATGGAAACATGAAAACTTGAACTCGCAAACATGGAAGCATGAACGCGCAAACGTATTAACATACAAACCATAAACCATACAAACACATAAATATATCAGCACAAAAAAATATGGACTCATGAACACGTGAACATGTGAACCAAAGAACATACAACACACGGCTGGTGAGTTAGCTCAGACGGTAGGAATACCATATCGGGCGCTGTTATTACGCGATAACCTGGTTCAAATGCCCTCTGTCCGAAACTCGAAGACTATGCGTGTATTGTGCGGTGATTGCGCGTGCACTCTGCATACATGATGGCACGAAAGTCCAACTAAGCATAGACAGAATGATATGTAAGCAGTTCTGTCTACGTAAGCCACCAAATGGAAAAATAGTTGAAGAAAATCATACATGCACAATAGCATGCAAATACACAAACGAACATCTAAAAACATACATGAAAACAACATAAACGCAAATATGTTCTAGAGCTTGCCCAAACGTTTTCGCTTTGTTAATTTTCTTTTTTTCAAATTTGCTTGCTTCTGTGAGTGTGTTTACAATTTGGCTTTTTGGGTCAGTTTGTATGTGCGATGGGTGGGAGGCTTATGTAATAGCTTGTTGGTGTGATTGCACGGTTGTTTTCAGCGTTTTGAATGATTGTATATTAGCATAAATGTATTTTGTATATGATGTCTGTTGTATGTTTTCTGCATAATTGTACGTTTGTATGTTTTGTATAGAATCGCAAGTTAGTATGTTTTGTAAGAAGTTGTATGTGTGTATATTTTGTATAAAAATGTATGTTCGTGTGTTTTTAAAAAAAATATATGTTTGTGGGTTTTGTATAAAAATGTATGTTCGTGTGTTTTGTATAAAAATGTATATTCATATGTTTTTTCAGATAATTTTGTTTGTATGTTTTTCGCATCGGTATATTGGTTTGTTCACTGGAGCGAGTACCCGAACGTTCGACACAGCGTTTATAGAGGCTGGTTGGAGCACGTGCTGTTCGTGCGTGGTAATAAATTACGCTGTACACATTCACACATGAGTACATCCACGCATACGTTCGCACACTTACATACATCCACACGTACACAGATACATACATCCACACGTACACACATCCACACCGTACATCCACACGTACATACATTCACACATCCATTCGTACAAACATCCAGACGTACATACGTACATACATCCACACATACATACATTCACACCGTACATACGTACATACATCCGCACATACATACAAGCATGCACTTACTTACTACAATGATGATAAGGATGATAATTCTAGTGATTACGATGACAATGGAGATGATAACATACATTTTATGTTAATAATGGGCTGGTAAGGACGACGACGACGATGATGACTAAACATTGACATTCAGCAGAAGAGGAAATACAGAAATTCGTTTGAAGAAAGAAACGCACGAGAAGTTAGCATGGAACAAGTAGAATTTAGTGTAACGTAATGTAACGTAACGTACAAATTTGATTTAATGGTTCGCATGTTTCGTTTTGTTATCTTGTTAGTTAGACCAAGCCATATTGCCCGCTTGCCTGCCTGTGTTTTCATGTTCGTGTGTTGTCTTGTTGAACGTTTGTCATTTCTTGTGAGTACGTGTGTGTATGTTCAATTATTGGTTTGTTCGTTCGTTTGTTTGTTTGTGTGCGTGTGGTGTTTGCGTGTACAGTGTTGTGTGCAGAGGTATGTGTGTGGGTGGATGTAGTTCATGTACATGTGGTATAATGTGTGCTACCCCGCAAAGAGGATGTCTGTCTCTTGGGCTGCATGTGGAGTTTGCATCAGGAGAGGCGTGGGGCTGGTAAAATATGTACAAACAACAAAATGAAGCAAATTAAGAAAAACTTTCATCCATCATCCAAAATTCAACCAGCCAACAATCGATCTATCTCTCTATCCATCCATACATCCATTTATCTATTCATCCATTCATTCATCAATCCATCCATTCATCAATCCATCCATTCATTCACTCATCCATCCAATTACCCAACCACCTACCCATCCACCCACTCATCCACCCACCTATTCACCCATCCACCAGTTCCAGCAGTCCCACATGGGACTCATAATGTATTGGCCGTGGACCGATTGGCGAAGACGAGAACAATTTGGCCGGCATCAATTTATTTCTCCTGGAAACAGCTGAAAGTTATATCCAAGAAGTAAAATTTCACTTCATTCCAAGTTCATTCCAGTAACGAAATGTTCAATTAAATTGCAATGGAATTGTGAAATGTTGTGTCTGGAAATGTTCCTAATAATCTCACCAAGATAAACTTCCGAAATGTGCAAAAGAGGAGTGTGAGACGGAGAAATTTTAAGAAGAGCGCGTAAAATCAACGTTATGAATGGAGATTTAGTGATGTTTTCGCAGCTGAAGTTAATACTGTTGTTGCGGAGTGTAGTAATAAATTAGGCACGTGTCCAATTAAGGAGAATTTACTGAACAGCCTGCTAAACTTCAATCCCCGGCACCACGTCACATGACGTCATAGGATATCACATGACATCACACGACCTCATATGACATCACATGGCATCACATGACACCACAACATCACATGATATCACATGACATAACATGACATCACGTGACATCATATGACATCACGTGATATCGTATGACATCACGTGACATCGTATAACATCACGTGACACTACAACTTCACATGACATCACAACATCACATAGCTTCACATGACTTCCTGTCTTCAGTTCGTTTTTTTTTTCATAAAGTTTCATCCAGTATATTAAAAAAATCTCCCGCACATACATTGCAGCTCTGAGAACATTTGTAAGAATGTTTATGTTTAGGTATGTGCGTACGCATATATTTCTAACTTTGTATAACATATATCAATATAATTTTGTGTGTGTGTGTGTGTGTGTGTGTGTGTGTGTGTGTGGTGTGTGATTTAATAATTCATTTAAAATACAAATACATTGAAGCGTGTGCGCGTATGTGAGTGTGTGTTTTTATTATCCATTTAATATACAAAGATACGTTGAAGGTAGTAAAATGATGAAAAAAAGTTTGATTACAACAGTGCAGATAATAAAAAGTTTTGTTGTTCTGCTGTTGTGTGCCATTAAGCTGGACCGAGAAGGAACGGGCCTACATGAGTCAATAAACAATTATAGGCAGGCAGCACTCCGTTCTGAATAATGAATGCAAGTATATTCAAATGAAAATCATGCTGCTTTTATATTTCTCGGTTATTAGAATTAAAAATATAATGTCTAATATCATTGTTATTTATTTTAAGTATAAAATTTTATATTAAATCAACAGTGTGTGACACGTGCAAACTTAGTGGCGATTTTAACGAAAAAATAAAGAATAAGTCGCCTCCCTTCAAAAATATCACGCACGCCACCTCCCCACATTCATCCTGCTGTTAATTTTAAACTTTCCCGACGTATTTTGCGGGAAACATAATTCAAAAAGCATTCTTTCAAATTATTTGCACTACACTGTATATAAAAAAAATATTGCAGCAAAATATTATTGCCAACACCATTAGCACCTCGATCGTGATCATCATCATCATCATCCTCATCGTCGTCATCATCATCATTACATCATCCTAATAATCCTCATATCAATCGTACTTATCTTCATTATCTTTTCAATCATCATCGTCGTCGTCTGGGTAGTCTCACCACACAAACCTCATCGTACAGTCAGCAGTTCGTCACGTGCTGTCCATCCAAGCAGTCTCGAACCAGGGTCTCGAATTGTTAGTGGACTGGGATATTTTATTTGGCAGAAATTTTGTCTATTGCAAAGTAAATATTTATTATTTAAACGCTAACGTTCCGCTCACTGATTGTTGAAACGTTGCTGGCTGGCAATTGTTGAACGAATAATTATTATCTGCATTTAATTTCTATCATAAGATTTTATTCTATTTCCAATCAATTTTTTAAACTTTACAGCTCGTACGGGGAACGCATTTTGTAACTTTTCGTGGATTAGGGGATCTAGTTGGTATAAAAAAAAGTTAGCAACCTCTTCTATTTTTTCCTTATCGCAATTCCTTGCCGAATCATGGCCCCATTCTCATGAATCCGCCACCAACCATGCATCACCTGGTTCGAATGCTGCTTGCGCATAAATAAAAATATAATAAGCATTATCTATGAACGTTCGTATTTTTTTTATTTGAATAGCGCAAGTTAGAAGTGCATCGTGAGGGGCAGACGGCATGGCAGATGTTTGATTGAGGAGAAAGATTACGTAGAGCATAACTGAATAAAAGAATTGGAATTAAAATGCAAAGAAATATACGCACCAAATGTGTTGCTCAAACATGTTTCAAATTATGCGCTTCCTTGAATAAATAGCGTAGATAAATAACACCGGGGTCACCGCTCCTTTATTGGTTCGTCAGCATCAATCAATCAATCAATCTTCGTTTAGCGTCCAGAGACCCAGTTCTCCAAGGTAGGACGTTGTTTTCTTTGCCATCAATTTTTTGCGCCAAATTAGACGATCAGTTGTATCCATTTCATTTAAATTTAGAGCTTTTATGTCTTGCTCGATTGTTTGCGACCAGGACTTCTTTGGACGGTACGTATGCCATGTTATAAAATCTTGAACCCCTAATCCAATCTCTTAATTAAGATTGGATTCGACACGACCGCAGGCAAATTATCAAAATATTGATAGAAAGAAGTGATTCATCTAGAACATCAGCAACATATTAACTGCAAACATTCAATTCTATCACTTACCTCCTTTACAATCCGGCAGGGAAAACATCTTCGTCGTTTAATAGCACAAAATTGACGAACGTTCTGTTCGCGTTCGCATTCATTCCACAACGAAAAGTGAGTGATTAATGAACGTTTGTGCGACACACAAAATGATACGAGGATTAAATATTGAAATGAAAGAACGCGCACTCAACGAATGCATTCTAATTTATTTAAAATTCAGTCACGCACTACTGAAGCGTGCAACGTATGCTTACGTGCGTCGTATGTAAATCGACAAATTCGAGTCAAGTGTAATGCCAGATTATTTTCGCGGCGTTTCATCCAGTAACGTACTCCTGATTCTAACCAAATAGTTTGTTTGAAAATTTTTAATCACTCACATTACACCATTTCATCGACAATGTAATATATTCAGATCTCAACGCCATTAATGACGGTCATTAGCATATTGTAGAAAGCTCCAATTAGTTGGAAGAGCACTGGACAACATTGCACCTGACGTATCCAGCCAATCTAATTATTTTCTAAATTAAACAAGTGTATGTGCCGCACTGCTAAGATGAAAAACAACCTCTTCGTTGATCGATGCGCATTCAGAAAACAAATTTCAAACGGAAAAAACAAATTAAAAATTAAAAAAACGACTTTTATTTATTTAATTATGAAAATGATAAAAAAAATTAAAAAAACAGTTTATCAGGAATATTTGGAAATTCTCTTGGTGTGAAAAATCCGTTAGCTTTCAACTTCTGGTCATCAACTTCCTCCTTCTTCTTCATGTATATTTCCAATTTTTTTGAATATAAAAGTTGCCTTCGACTGGGAACCTCAACTTTTTTGGGGATCAAATCTTCTCTGTCAAGTGCCTTCAGTGTATCAGCAAGACTGGTCACCTGTGAAATAAATGTTTTAACATTTAGTATAAGCTCCGTTATTGCTCCATGAAATGCAAGTCATTGGAAGTGCATAGGCAAATTTTAGTTGATGGCAAACTTAGTTAATTTGATAGTAGAATTAAAAACAACAGAAATTGTTACAATGGTTGGTATGTTAACAATTTCTGTACTGAATAAGCGGAAACTTTCGACATAGAATAAAATTTCTATTATATATTATTTATTTATAAAATTTAAAATCTTTAGATATATATTGATATAAACAAAAAAATACATACAGTAAATTATGTGAAGATGATCGGATGAAACAAATACGTAATGGACAAATAACCTCATCAATATCAAGCTCCTTCAGTTCTTTTATTATCTTATCGAGTTCCTCTTCTTTGTATTTATCAAATCTAATTCTCTCCTCAGATAATTTCTTCTTTAAAGTTTCGTTCTTCTCTTTAACAAGTTGCAAAGCAAAATCTCTGGCAACTTTTTTACGCAGAGCTCGTTTGGAAAGTTTTTCCAGGTGAGAATATTTTGAAGGCGGGGTGTACTTTAATTGCAATTTTGCTGTCAACCAATCAAATTTTTCTTTATCTGCTGATAACAGTTCGCCCAATTTGTCGTTTCGACGACTTATCCTGTTTCGCAGAACTGATATCGAATATTTGTCCTGAAAAAAGAGGTGCACTTTACATAGGATTGTTTTTAAAAAATGAAATTATTTTGATGCAAGTTACGAAAGATCGAAAATTATTATCTAACGTGTCGGAATTTTAAGCAATGCTTTATTTGATTTCTTATGGCGACTGTATCTTTAGCAACTGTGAATTATTTGTTAATGCATTGTATCAACTTGATCACAAACAACAACAACAACACACGTTTAGACGACATTTTCTCCGAGATCGGGGGTTGCCATTTGGCTACCTATGATGAAACCGAAATACCCCTCGACGCCATTCACATCTGTCACTCGCCTCAGTATCACGCAACCCCGCTTTCACTTTGTCCTTCTCCACCTGCTCTCTCCATCCCAGTCGCGGACGACCCCTTCCTACCACTCCTTCAACCTCGAACTCCAACACTCGCCTAATCTCGACCCTTTCATCCCTTCTCAACACATGTCCATACCACCGCAATCTCGATCTCCTTATCAATGTCACAATGTCCTCATTCAGTCCCATCATTGACATCAGCTCTGTACTACTCCTTCTATCCTTCACTTTAACCCCACACATCATCCTCACCATAGCTCTTTCAGCCCTCTGCAGTACACTTTCCTCCTCTCTCCTCAACACCCAAGTTTCACCACCATATACCATCGCTGCTCTCACACATGCTTTATATACCCTCCCTTTCATTTTCACTGACCATTTCTTTCCACACAATACCCCACCAAGTTCCTTAAATTTCATCCATCCCACACGAACTCTAGTCGTAACTGCATTCAAACATCCTCCATCCGCGTTCAGCTTAACCCCTAAATAAACAAAGCTTTCCAACTTGATCACAAAATAAACAAAAAAAGTAGACTCAAATAAAAATTGTTTCTACCATCAGTTAATGGTTTAAACCAAGTTGGCAAATAGGGAGCCCATCATAAAAGATTGTTACTCACCTGTTGTCATTAAAACTATCGACACTCAATCCATCTTACTCTAATAATAAATTATAATATTTACGTTGTGTTGTGTTAAGATGCCAAATAATTTGAAGATTGTGATAAGTTAACAGAGAGCAACAACATCATGGTGCAATTATTTATTATTATTGCATGTGGCCAAGCACTTATTCACTGCAGCATAGTCACCCACCAGCCGGAGGTACACATAACTTGAATGAAAAAGCTTACAACAAATCTTTCATACATATTTCAACTAATTAACTTAATGAACGAAAACATCGTCTTATCTTCTTCTCCCAAACAATTTTCAATTTCAAAAGATCCACACCCTTCCTAACATCGGCATCAGTTATATTTACATTTACAATCAAATCTGTGAGTGCATCTTCACTGTCCTTCCAACGAAGAAACAACAGCATTCACAGTGATCAAGGAAAATAAACCATTAAAAATGGACCTACATGGAAACTCATCAAAATAAGGGAATATGTGACAAAACCAACCAATCGGCACATTTGAATATTATAAATGAAAAAAATTTAAAACAGACTTGACAAACTACTCATCAAAGACTTCGAGGACATTAAACTGAGCCATTTTAAAGGCATATAATAGAGACAGTAGCTACACTTAATACACACACTGACATATGAGTATACACACACAAACAGAAAGAGATACAAACACAATGAGATACAAACACATGCAGGCACACGCAATCAACAAGACGGGACAGCATTCAACGGGAGAACCACGCATACTAACTTTCCACCTCCATGGACTTGACGTCGAGGGGATGGTCTTGCACCATCGACACCACTTCTTCCATCATCTTCTCCAATGTTACTTGCTGCATGTTTTTGTTGTCGTTGAAAATATTTTGCATTACATCTATACAATAATCAATTTACTCAACTTCACTTTTCCAGTTAACAATGCAATCGTTTACTGAATATGAAGTAACATTGAATAAGGTTAAACAAAAATAATTAGAAAATGAAAAGTTTTGAAAATGAAAAAAAATTTCTTCCACCCAACAGAAACTATGAAGACCTGCTAACCTTGGTTGAGAATTCAAGGCTGAATAACTTCTTTATCACATCGTCTGCCCTTCAAAATTGTTGGAAATAAAAAAATTTTAAGAAAATTTAAAACGTTCATCATTGGTGTCATTCAATTCAAAGAATCAAATTTACATATATGACATGTGACGCATGTTGTTACTTTCTATATATGTGTATGTGTGCGTGTGTTGTGCGTGTATCTGTGTGTGTGCGTGCGTATGTGTGTGCGTGCGTGTGTGTGTATGTCTGCTTGCTTACTCGTTGTACTGCTTGAGTTTATCAAATCCTGGCCTGGGACAAGATAAATCGACTTTGACAACTTCCTCACTCAAGTCACCTAAAAATTCATTATTTTCATTTTTTTTATAGTATTATATATCACATTTTTTAATATTTTAATTTATATAGCCTGGTAAAAAGAAAAGTTGCTTATAAATCATTCCTCGTATATAGTTGCAATTGAAAAAACGTGTCACAAGAACTTGTAGGACATGCCTTGTAGGACCTACAAACAATTACTAGGCAAGCGTAGGTACTGCACAATATTCAAGAAGTTATGAAACTTTTAGTTTCAAACCATGCTCAATAGGGATTACTATTATTATTATTATTAAATTTATAAAGAGCTGATTAAAAGTTAATATTCTCAAAAGTGCAATCTGCAGTAAACATAACAAATAAATAGCATAATAAAACTTAATTAATTAAAACTTAATTAATTCTTTTTGAAGATGTTATTGATCGACTGTTGAATGACCACTCGCCGATTCGCACATTTTCAGGTCATGAACATGCTTTGGTAAGCACATGAGAAAATTTTGTATCAATACATAATCAGTGGATCATTAGACTTTTCTTTTTTATCTTTCTTGAACGATGAGTAACACAAAATAACACAGACGTTTATCAACTGGAGGTGATCGACAACATCAGTGGCAGAACATTTTGACACATTCCCAACATGATACATTTTTTTCGAAAGGATAATTTTACTTGCAGTAATTCTTGATTCAGCAGGTAAACGAGAACCAACTAACCGCTTTCAACTCAATATCAGTAGTACCATTTTGAATAGTATGATTGCCTCTTTTATGTGCCTTACCATGATTAAATTTTGAGATTCAGATTTATCATTAATATTTTTAACTGAATCATCAACACACACAACACTGTCTCTACGAACTGAGTTTACTTTCGTGCACTCTCGATAGCCTTATTTACATTATCATTTTTTTCAACAGGAGTCGAAACAAAATTTTTACCCCCACATTAATTGCAAGTGTCGGCAAGCTGCTTTACACTGTTTGGAATGTCCATTAGCAAATTTTCATTTCTTTCCTTCACATTTTTCACATCATGTTCATTGTGTGTCTTTGCAAGCTGTTGAATATTTTTTTGAATGTCTACCAGTAAATTTTCGTGGCTGTGAAAAAATTCAATAATGGTCGGTTTCATGTTGCTCAACTTTCGTTTGTAATGTCATAACAAAATTTGTCGCACTGACATATTTTTGTAATGCCCGACCATACAAATGTTGAAAATTTATCTTCAACATTGCTATTGTAAACATGTTTGATAACACCAAGAAATTATGTGAACTGTTTTCCTCTGTCAGAATTTTTAGAAAAGTCTGGCAGTTTAAATGACAAATTTTTCTGTTTCCTTGTAACTAAACATTTTGACTTACAATTTTTATGTACAATTTTTATGACAAAATCTATTGCATTTATAATTTATTATGGTTAATTATTATTATTATAGTTAATTATTATTACAATATCTTCAACCTCATAAAACTTCATATGCGCAACTTTCAAAATATTATTATCAGAATTTCCATCACAGTTGCACATTTTCTGCCATCTTGACTGGAAACATAACATGCATAGGAATGCGAGATAGGTCAATCATTTTCTGAGCAAACTTACCACAACCGGTATTTCAATTTCCTTCTCATAATCTATAATAGTTTAGATTACCAAAAATTAATTACAATATAATAACCTGAATTATCAAAAGAAAGTGGTTTTGTGTAAGGAGCCCGAGGTGTTTTGTTTCTCCAATAGTTTGAAGACTGTATGTAGAACCATGGATAATCTGGCAAATTATAAACCAATCACAGATAGGAAATAAAAAGTTATGTAGGGTTAAACTTCCATTACAAATATAAAATTTATTCAATTTATAAAATAATTTAAAAATCACAATGACAAGTAAAGTTCTAGCTGTCTTTTTTGATTTTGCCTTTTAGATATTTAAATCTATATGTTATATTAAAATATATATTATATATGTTTACATTTACATGCTTTAAATGGTGACTTCATATGCAAAGCAAATACAGTCGAACTTTTGTAAAATGAAATTTGTTACAAAGAATTCGTTCAGGAAAACATTCTCTGTTGCTTAAAGGGTGTTTATATGCTATATATTTATGAAAAACAACCTTTTAATCATTTATTTTTATAACAAAATATAATAATACATAGTGCAATTGCAAATAATAGGAAAAATATCATAATATTATATTATATGCATGTATGTATTTGTATTATAAATATATGTATAGAAAAAATCGTAATACGTAAAAGTTTTACGGTAAAACAGTAATGCAAAAATGTAATTTACAGTTGACTATGTTCAACAATTTTTTTTTAATTTATAGGATATTTCTTTGAACTTTAAACTTTTATAAGTTTTGTTCATTACAGAACAATTATTATTGTTTTATTCCATAGAAACAGTTATATACGTAAAATCAAAGTGTACATAAGAAAGCCTATGATAGGTGGGGATCTTTTTGTCATATAATAGAATCTAAACGGGTGACTGCACGCACTACGAAACAGCTACCAGGCGACCTTAACCACAAGGCCATCATGCCATCCATTTTAAAATTTATAAGTATGATGATTTAGTAACTAAATTTTAGTTAGATTTAGTTAGACAAAACTTGATTATAAATCTTATTACATTACTACACTCATATTCATCAGCATATTATTTCATTAAGTTTTAGACTTTTAGTTAGTTAGAATTAGGATTAATTAGCATAGCATGCAAAATATAAATTTTAAATAAATAAATAGAAAAAAAAATAAATAGAAAAAAAAATAAATAGAAAACTTAAAAACTTAAAAAATAATAATAATGATGATAATTGAATTATTAAATTTAAATTAATATATAACAATAAAAAAAATTTAAAAAATGCCGACTCTGGATCTGATTTTTCAAATAAGAATACGACAGCTTGTGAATTGAACAGTTCGAATCCAGAAGAAACCTCACGGCAAGTTTGAAGCCAAACGACATCTTTCGACAGTCCTCCTCAAAAGAATTAACCTGGTTTTTCCCGTAGACAAGCAAATTTCCACATCTATGGTTATTACCAATTACGTGCGTGTGTTAACCAACCATATAAACACGCAATGAATAATAAAATAACATTATGACCGACCCATGTATGTAATGATGTACATATGAACCATATATATTAATTTAATTATATGGAATAAGAAATCCTGTATAACCTTAACCCTTAACCATGGAATTTTAAAGTGGAATCGCCCTATCGTGAAAGCAAGAAAAGCAATAAACGTCATGCTACCATTATACTGACGCTGAAGTACTCCACTCCACATTTTAAATTGTAAAAATACAGTGTAACAACGTAATTCTTCCGCGTTAATGTTTATCTGGAGATTTTGGCGCTGTGAACGATCGCCCACTGAAGTCCCTATATGTATACATAAAATATAAACACACACACACACTAAACACACACACACACTCACGTGTGTGGCAAGTTTGTGTGTGTGTGCGTGTGTAGCAAGTTTTCGATAAGTATATTTAAATAAATAAACCATGCTCTTCTTCAATTTATAATTAATCTGTAGTTTCATTTAAAATTTCTTATGAATTACCTTACCTTCACTCTGATTGGTCCTCGTCACTTCTCCGATTTTTTTCATTTCAATTTTTACTTTGACAAATTCTTACAACGCACCCGAAGTTGTGTAGGAGCGCTGATGAACTCTATTGACAAGAAAGTTGGCACTGTAAAAAAAATTTACTGTCTTTGATGAGAAATTTATTTTCAAAATGTTTAACAAAACAAATTGATAAACAGCAATAATGTCTGTTCAGTTAATGGTTGGTCATGTAAGAAATACATAATTAATTTGAAATACAACACACAACAAACAAAATAAAGTGAAAATTATTTGGAAACACACACAAGAATTCAACACTACTAATCAAAGTTGAACAATGTTGAAAGTAGTGTTGAATTTTTGAAATGTTGCGTTAACAACAGTCTGTTACCAATATATATATATATATATATATATATATATATATATATATATATATATACTGCGTCTCTACTCTACTTTATTTGTTGATACCTTGTTTGTTCAAAGTGAATATTTAACGCTCATTCAATTAGTTTTACAATTTTCAACTTCGTTTAATATAACACTTTTACGTGTTTTCATTATCGATGATTCCTCTGTTTCTAAATTTATTGGTAGGAAGAATTCCAATTGCTCGTTGTTGGATATTTATTATCGGATGTCTTCGTTCTAAGAGTATTGATTCGGCTAGTAGTAAATTACAATTTTTGTTATAGTAATGTAAGATTTAAACATTGTTGTCCAAGATTTGCCTAGTAATTATAGTTTTGTGTTTCTCTTCCATGTGATTCTGTGGTGTATACTGAGGTTTTAAATTTATGAGTATTTTGTATTGATACATCTAGAAATGGTAGCTTAATGTCAGTTTTTTTTTCAATTGTAAACTTTAATTGTGATGAATTTAGTCGTTGTGGAAGTTTTTCTATTTGAACATCTTCATCGTATGTAACGAATATACGAATATATCATCAACGTATCGGCTATATATGTTAGGCTTAACTCTGATTCATCTTTAAACAACATTTATTCGATATGTCCAAAACAGAAGTTTGCGAACAGTACACACAAAAGAGAGCCCATTGCTACAACGTCAATTTGCTGATATAATTTTTCCGGTAGAAAAATCAAAAAATTAAACAGAAGCATTCTAACGCGGAACATGCTGTGATGTTCATCAATATATATTGTGCCGCGTTTGTGATTTTGATCGGAAGCGAAGCTCAAAATTGTGAAAATCTGTTCAAGTTCTTTAATAACGAAATTTTCCACTTGAATCACTTTAATTTTTCCTTAGTATTATGGTACCCGTTATTTACAATGATATTAGACATTTAGGTAAATCATATTTAACATCCACAAAAACGATCAGGTTTTATAATTGAAAAATCATTTTTAACATTTTCATTGGACATTAACATTATTATCATTTTTAAAAATGTGTTTATAATGTTTTGAAGCTTTTCTGATTAAGGTTTGCAACTTTGAAATCAAAACCATCAATTGACAAATATGTAATCCTAACGATGACTAACGAAATGAAATAAAAGCTATTGTTATCAAATCTATATGCACCTATTAATTGCCTCTAACAACAAATAACGAAGCAGATCAGCTTGGCATCTAACACATGTTTTTTAAATATGCGACTTACATTACATAATTGGAGAAAAGTTGAAAAGTGAAACCAAGATGTACAAAAATCAAATATTTATTCCAAAACAAAGAATAAATCTGTGATGGCCCATGCGGAATGTTTCATTAATATGACAAAAATTTACTTAAATGAATGACGTTTTTTAAAGACAAAAAAGTGATTTACGGTTACCAATAGAACTAAAAATAAAGTTGATAAAAACTTGTTGCTAACATTTTTTAAATGCTACGATGTATTGGTTTTCACAAATAGTTTCAGAAACAAAATTAGGCCACAAAATTTACTTTGATGATACAAAAACTGTTTCAGTTTATCCATATTTTGGATACACAGAAAAAAGTAGTGTTATAGGAGTTTTTCCAACTTGTACTGAATCCTTAAAGCGGGTTTAAAGTCGTTTGACTAAGGAGAAACAATAATTCATTTAGGTAGTTATATGTCTAAAAAAATTCATAGATGATGTAAGATAAAACAAAACCGCAAAAAAAGAAATCTCGTCGCTTTTACGAATAAACATTTAATATATCTGAATCTAAATATCTAAAATCTAAATAAGAATATATTACTGTTACATTCATTTCCATGTATCATATAAATATTGGGGGGCTTTTGTAACGTTACGAGAACATTCTAGAAAATAATTTCATGTTATAAAAACCGTTCCAGAACACGTGCACAAATATAATTCAGTAATTTAAATGAATTAAAACCGAAAGCTGCTTTTATAATAAAAAATTAAATAAGCAGGTATTGTTAATTTAACCCTGGATTTAAAATTTCATGGTATATGAATGTGTAAAAATAAATCTATGGTATGACATAAAATGCAATATAAGTGAGTACAACCAAAACGAAAATAGAAAAATAAGATACGAAATAAATTGTTTATTACAACGATGATAACCAATTCCAAACGAAACAATTTTTAATACTGAATAAAATGATTTGACATAAAATCGAGTCACAAAATATAAATACTTCGGCTCTAGAATGTCTTAAACAACAACTTGATTCCTTCTTAATAACTAAGAACCTACCTTTGATTGTTTCTTAATAACCAACATTCTACCTATTTAACTGACTCTCCTCAACTGTTACCTTCTCCTCCAGCTCCGCTCCCCGTTTTCAAACTTTGATAGTACTCAATCATGACCTTCCAAGCCCTCGGAGACATGAAGCCATGCGGAGGATCGATTCCCTCCTGAGCCATAGACCTCATCTTCGTTCCAGATATGAAGATAAAGTCATCCTTGTTTTGTTCATCATAAAAGTCCATTTGCTGTTTCCTCTGGTTGTAGGCAGCAACTCTGAACGGAACGATCTCCAACTGATCCAACCCAGGAGCCATTGTTAGGACCTTCATAAATAATTATAAAAACATGGTTAGTTTAATAGAAAACTGACAAAATAAACAAATATGCCATTAATTTGAACTTGTAAACATTTAATCATGTTTTAATTTAGTCCTATTACAAAAATTGTCATAACTTTAACTTTTTAACTCTAAAACTAATATAATATAATTAATATTAATATAACTTTTCAGAATATCAAATGCTATCTCACTTTGGCTCCGTGAGTAGGATCGTACAAGTCTTTCTTACTGTCAGGATGGGGCATGCCTGCTGGGTCTCTGCCAACAATGTAAAAGTTTGCACCAGTAGACATGCGGGCCTTCGCATGCCATTGTACCTGCAATAAAAAAATTAGCTGTTACCACATTAAGCTTAATTATTATGCTTTATTAGGTCTGATAAAAATTTTTATATGAACTGTATATGTCATGGCTAAATGTCCGTCAATTATGTTTCTATTTCTTCTAAGTTTTGAGTTTTGAAATAAAATTATTAATATTAAACAGTAAAACTTGAAATATCGGACTAACAATGACAAAAAATTAAACTGAGAAACAGCTTTAAATACGCATGCACGCACGTCTAAACTCTTGTTAACAATCAATACTTCCATGAAACTTCCACAACTTCGTCATCCTTCGTTGTTAATGTACGAAACATTAAAAACTCTTAATAAATTGAAATGTGAATCCAAACCTCAGTGGGACCAGCGTAAAGCATGGGAGATGGAAAAATAGCAAGGACTGTTGATTGTGGATCTAGGACTCCATCTTCCAGGAGACACTGGTGTTGTTTCATTCTCCATGGCAGTGGGACGTCATCATCCTTCGTCCAACCACCTAGTATATTAACATTGGTATCTTGGTTAACAATTAGATCAATATCTAGGTCCAAAGATATTCCATCGACGTCTCAATTAATATGAGAATCGATATCTCCAAATCATATCTCCTTAAAACACAACAAATGTTACTCCAGAGGATCAACAGCAGGTACGAACCCAACGGGTGCAGGAGAAGTATGGGATTTTTGTATCCTCGTTCCAGCAGTTTTTTCCTCGTGTCGGTCATCAACAGGGCGTGACCGTTGTGGATGGGATTGCGTAGTTGGAACGCAAACACAGCATCTGCCTAACATCATTTTGTGAAGAAAGTAATCATTGCCAAATACTTGAACGGAAAAAACAAAATGTGTTAAAGCAAATAATTATTTGAAATAACAAATTACTAAAATATTATAAAAAATTTAACAAAATCTATTAAAAAAACTGTAGCTGAAAGTCATTAAAATGTCGGATGAATTGAGATCAAACTAACATTGAGTTGACGAAATCTGGCTTTCAGTTGTAATGGCGTCAGTCGATATTCATCCAATCCATCATTCCACCTGACTGGCTCATAAACCTCCATTTTCCCGCCAACCAACCAATCACCTGACTTGTATACCATCTTGAAGTAATTTTTTTTAAAATTTGATTTTTTTCATTGAACGTTAATAAATCTAAATAAGAACGTAAAACTGTAGTTTGAAATAGCCGCCCAAAACTGTTTTTAAAATTTTTAAGTGTTGTAACCTACCTTGACAGTGGGATGTCCAAGGTTGAAAGTGCCAAACTGTCGACAGCACCTTTCTTCTTTCCTGTGTTCAAAAAATTCAGGATTTCTAATGATTGCCACGGGTTTGTTCCTGTACCATAAAGATAATGCTTCACAGCCATCAACTTCAGTTTTATCTTTGGTAGTGATTGGTAGGACAATAGGAATGGATTGGTTATTGTTCGTTGCAAGTGTCACCAGACTTCCAAAATGAAGAGTTTGTAAATATTCACTTTCCTTCATAAACCCTGAGAGAGGTGAGGCCCACCCTTCTGACAACACTTGTACCCACTGTAAGTCTATCTGATCAGGATTATGATTATTCACTTTATAATAAAATTTCAGCCATTGAAAGATATAGAAAAAAAGAAAGCAAATATAGTAAAATATTTGTCCTTCAATAATTGAAATATTTTTTTGAGAAATGATATTAAAGCTTTGTAAGATGACCTCGTTGATATTTATTCGTGGTATACTCTGGCATTCCTTGATGAAATCTGGCTTCTTCCATTCATCAATGAACAACTCCTTCACCAAGTTCAAGTGCGAGTCAGATACAATGCTCTGCTCATTTAAATTATTCAACATTATTCATTCTTTCATTATAAAATATTAAATAAACATGCATATAGAGATTAAATCGTTATAAATCAAATGAAACTCAATTTTAGATGATGCTGTAACTAAAACAATAAAATTGTGATTGTGAGATAACTAACACATTAGTAATATGTTATGTTATTCTTAAACCTTTGTAGGTGAAGTTGACTAAAACTATTTTAATTACATCACTGAACATGACAATTAAAATGATGAACAAACAACGAATGAACAAGAACCCTCTGAATGAGGTATGAGACGATCTGCTGAACAATCTCATCAATGCTCAACTCTCCAGCCCTCAAAGTCAGCTCTGGATTATCTGGAGGTTCGTATTCCTGGTCGATCCCTGTGAAGCCTGCAGGGGATCATCAGGATAGTGACGAGTGAAAGATAATATGCATATAACGTAATTAATTTAAAATAAAAAAGGGTGTAGGGTGGTGAGATAGAGAGGAGGTAGATAGAAACCTTTGATGTCGCCCTTCCTCGCCTTCTTGTAAAGACCCTTCGGATCCCTCTGCTCACAAATCTCCAGTGAAGTGTTCACCCAACATTCAACAAACACCAAACCTGAGATGATAATTGTTCAAAAACCGATAACATCAACATGCCGTTTGCAGTTTGCAACATGTTTATAACAGAGACATTCAATGTTAAGATATTATTTTCACATGTAGAAAAGATGTCGTCTACAATTTAATTAAAAAAACGCATCTGTTTCAAAAAAAAAATAATCGAGAGGGCTAAATCCACGAGCAAAACGCAAAAACAGCCAACTTTAAAATTAAAAAACTGCACATCTCACCACAACTCACCCTTAAAAAACATCTAATATAAGAGTTAAAATGTTCTTTTGACGAAGGCACTCGTCAACAAACATCGCGTAACAGCCAAGTCACTATTACGTCGCCCCACCATGCCTAAAACAGGAGCTATTGGAAATATCCCTTAGAAACTAAACATCAAACCATCTCACACGAGATAAACTGCTAAATAAACACCAGTATATCAAACAACAACAGCAGCTATTAATACATCCACTTAAAAACTGCCTGTCACTCAAATACACACATGAAAATGCGCGTAACATATACATTAACAACCCACATCAAAAGTCAAAGTGTAATGGCAAAGCATACATATTTTTACTTTCTATTTTTCATCTTGTTTGATTCAATTATTTAACAAACTATGCCCAACATACTGAAGCTATCTATGAATGTCTGAGTTTATTATTTTAAATATAACAAAAAAAAATGTGTAAAACATACATTTTGTACAATATAAAAAAAATTTAATAAAAAACAGAAAACTTGTCAAATAAACTTTTAATTTATGAAATGTATATATATTTATATATATATTGTATGTATTTACATAAATATATATAATTAGGTATAAGGCCATTACGTATACAATTTTCATTAAATTCTATCGCTATAGTATTATTCATCAATTTTAATTTAATATATATATATATATATATATATATATATATATATATATATATATATATATATATATATATATGCATATATTCAATCATATATATATACTGTATGTATTTACATATATATACACTATACATGTATATACTTTCATTCATATCCTCATATTTAAGCTTTATAACTAGTAGACCAGTTTTCTAGTTTGCTTCAGTTTTTACAGCCTCAACAACCATTCATTTGAATACTTTGAATGTAGATCACAATCATGCAACTAAATAGCATTGTACATGTACACGTTTTTATCATTACACACACGCACGCACATAATTAGGGTTAAGACTGACGTAGATACAATTGTTAAGAGCTATATATACATATGTATGTATATATATATTTTTTTTTATGTATATACATATATATATAAATTTTTTGATGATAGAGTTAATTGAATGGGACAAGCTACCAATGTTACTAATAGATCAACAATTAATCAAACTGTGTCTGACATAAACTGCTCAATTATCTGATTAATAAAATAGAAGAAAAATCTGTAATGACGAGTGGCATGAAACTTAGATCAAATGATAACAATTTGCTGTTTGTCCCGGACATCATTTTACAGATCGCATCAAGAAATTTAGCTGTTTCAAGACCGGCTGTTTGGAACAGTTTGCCAAGATCTTTAAAATTTAAGGATTTGAAACGGGATAATTTTAAGAATTTGAAAAATTTTTTATTTGCTCTTTGATTTTGATATTGAATTGTTTATAAATAACTACCATCATATACTGTTCGATATGGATGGCGCTTTTAAGAACTTTTCTATTTTAATTAGCGCTTAATTAAATGTTTTAATAATATATATATATATATATATTAATTAAATGTTTTAATAATATATATATATATATATATATATAATAAATCACATACATTCATTATATATATATATATATATAATAAACATCTTGGTGTGTGCGTGTGTAGTACACATGCAGACAAATATTCACAAGAGTAAAGTTGAAATACAAGTAGTCATTATCAACAAACTGGACAAAGTAACCTGATTCTTCGTGGATTTCTCTTGCTCTTGCCCTGTCCTATGAAATAGAATATCTTTTACTATGCTTGTAGTCATCATTATCATCGAAATAATCATCATCACCATCATTCTAAAATAATTAAACGGCAACACGTGCTTAAGCATGCTCGATGTTAGGATCCATATTATTGATCTGAATTCAACAAAACTGAAAAACATTCGTATGATAATGATGAAAAAATTGCTTCAACTTGAACAAACACATGGTAAACAATCAATTGATAAGCAAGCCAGGATAAATAAAAATTTAAACTTGCAACTCAACATTTTGTAAGTCACAGATATGAAAAATGGTTGCTTATAAATACTAAAGGAGCAAATTTTTAACACATCTAATAAAAGTTCTTCAAGTTGAATGCATGTATTCATTCGGTTGTTAGAAGTTTATATTGTGCCATGTATGATGCACAAAATTAAAAAGGTTATCAACTTATTGACTGGTTATTATGCAGAATATTTATGAGCTACTTAAATTGAAAATTTGGTTGCACTTGTTTTTTTTTATCAAATCAGATCATTATAATATCAGGTTTATAGACTAGTTTGAAGCATTAAATTTTGTTAAATTGGATAAGCACTTTATATTCAGAGTATATATATATAATTGGTGAACCAAACTGCAATCCAGGCATTGAGTGCTGAAATTATTACATTTATGAAAATCATTACAAGAGATTTTTTTAATTTAAAGACAAAATGAATAACAGAAAATAAAATTTGTAGACATTGAGGATAAATGACTAAAAATATTCAGATGGAACAGCAGCAACAACAGCAAAACAGCGACAACAACAGTAACAAAACATCAGAAACAGCAAACATATTAGCTACAACAGCAGTAAGAGTAACATCTAACTTTTCTGAATGGACTGATGAAACTAGTAAGACAGACAATGCCCCCATCAGCGAACAACTTGGCCACTTCAGACACCCTCCTTATATTTTCCTCTCGCTCTGTGGGACTAAACCCAAGATCTTTGTTCAAACCAAATCTGAACAAAAGAAAGTGATAATCGTGGTTCCAGTTTGCAATAATTTTTGAAACATTGAATAAACATGCAAATGCAAGAGACCTAATGTTATCGCCATCCAAACTGTAGGAAGGAATGCCACGATCAACCAGATATGACTCTAATGCAAAAGCTAAAGTTGTTTTACCAGCTGCAGATAAACCTAAAATAAAATATTATTAATAGATCAATGAATGGAAAACTATATAATACAAAGATGTTAACTATTATTATGATGAATAATTTATTTTTCAAAATTCAGACCAGTGAACCAGACAGTGCAACCCCTGAATCTGCCCCCGTGACCCAAAACTTGACCCCTCTTCAACCTGGAAACATGTTGAGTCTGGTATGTGACGTTTGTCGCTATTTGTGGGACTGAACCCTTGATTCAAAATTTTTTTAATTTTACTTTAAAATGATACAACAAATTGGATATGAAAAAATAAAATTTAAGAAAATTTAACAAAAATTCTTTGAACAAATTAAATAATTTTACACAGAAGAGTACTAATTAATAAATAATTATAAAAGCATATGCATCGTCAAAATTCATTTATTTTAAAATTTATTTGCTGAAAAACATCTTCTTGATTGCCTTTTCCTAGTAATTCGTTATTAACAAAAAAGCTTATAAAAAAGGAAAATAAAATATGATGTAGGTATTATTAATTTATATCTTATAAACATGTTATTATTAATTATTTATTCGTTAATAATTAATTAATTACTAAAACATTAAGCAATATAATATAACATCGTTGAATCATGAACCATGTTATTATTAACCTTCATTTTTAGATTTTTAGAAATAATAAATTAGATTTTGATTTATTCAATTTTAGAAACAGAATTTGAGAATTCAAATTTACCCTGCTAGAACACTGCATGTTCTTTTTTCTTTTTTAAAAAATATGGCTTGTTGAAATTTTCAACTGAAATATGTCAATTAAACTTAAAGTCTAAAACAAAGCAGATGTTGTGTGCAATATGTAAGTCACAGTATGTGTAGTATAGCAAAGTAAATCAGATACAATAGAAGACTAGACTAGACTATGGAAGTATGGACTATTAAGTTGTATTATTACACCATGTCAGCTATATGAGTATAATTTATATATATGATGTGTGATTAATGTTAATTGTTAATTTATTAATTGTTAGTTGTTACTGATAGCAATGTTTTTTTAATTATAAAATTATAAACAAACTAAAAATAAAAGCCTTTTTAAATTAAAATTTAAACTTAAAAAGTTTAAAAGCTTATGCTTATTATGATATTAGTGACATATAATTATTTATTTTTATTAACATTTAAATTAAAATTCTAAAACCTAAAAACTAGACTACTAGAGTAACAACAGAAACCAAACGGCACTAACAAGACACATAACTGACATAAATAACTGAACAGATTTCAAAATCAAATTAGTGTCATGCGACTACACTACGTGTAATAGTAATTGTAATGTATCGTAATGTTATTGTTAACGGTAATGTAATGTAATGTTAAATTAATGTAAGTAATGTAATGTGTGGACTTAACGTCGCGACTACCATGCAGCTGCTACAAACAGCCACGTAAAAAAAACACGATAATGATCATAATATTGTCAATGTGTTTAAAAATGAATGTCCGTCATTCAATCATTCAATTTGGTGGCTGTATTACAGGCCCCATTTCATTGGTTACATTGGTGTTACATCATTTATTTACAATAAAGGTTACAATGGTGTTATATATATATATATATATATATATATATATATATATATATATATATATATTTACAATATTCTATAAATTCTACCGAATGTTTGGCGTTAATATGTTTGTACAAACATATATAAGAAAAATAACGGTATCCGTTTGGACAGGTTGGACACGTGTTTCGTCCCTACCGAGCACTCATCAGCAGACCGAATACTCATCAGAATCATATCGCAGTTTTTCCTAATAGCCCCACGAATTACTTCTTAGTTTGTGGTGTTTTTATTTATTTTGAGAATCGTTAGTTTTAATCATTAGGATTTTGCGATCCGATACATCAAAACAATCTGCTTTATTCTAAGTATGTTCATACGTAGACTAACACCACACGGCGTACACTGTACACACGCGTATGCACGCAAAAGCACCGCATCATTCACATATGTCATTGAGTTTCGAAGAGGCAGTATTCGAACCAGGCCATCACGTAATGACAAAGCGAACCTGGCAAAAACTTGCTTTTTTTCTTAAATTAACACTGGTTTTAGACATTGTAATTAAAGAGTACTGAACACCATGATTATTATGTTATATAATTGGGCTGACCAATTGAGTTCAACATAAGAAGTGAAATAAAGCCTCTGTTCGTAATGTTGATCTAAAAGCAATTACGTCATCACACTGTATTTTCACGCTGTTATTTTTCACTCGCTGGAGTATCCCTACACCAATTACAATTATAATGGATGCATACGTTTCGGTAGAATGTATAATCAGCGGTGGATGCAGAAATGCATAAATTCACGTTTAATCCAGTTCATTACCTTTTTTCTGATTTCAGTTTTCTTTATTACTGTATATACACAGCATTTAATATTTTCTTCATTCATGATCTGGTGAAGGGATGCTTTTCCTCCTCGTCACCTTGGGTCCGCCACTGTAAGTCAACAGCAATTGTGTTACTTGGCGTTGCGTTGCTGAGTATTGAAATAAACAGGTTAGATCTCGAATAAATCATAAAAATGTGACATTTGATGAAATTTGTTATCATTGTTTAGACATTTAACTTTTTGAAATTATTGAATTTTAATGTGGTAAAAATACCTGTAGAATTTATTTCTTTTAATGCTTGCAAGTTATTTTTAATTTGAGAATTTTGAATATATATAAACTTTTAGTCAAGGGGCGCTATTGAGGGGTTGATCCAGATCAAAGTTCATAGTCCTTAAGCCACCGCCAGATATCTGTTGTGAACGAACAATGAGAACAAATACTTTTTTTAGAAACGATAATATAATGGTGCAAGTTATTTGTTGGAATATTACTAGTTATGTTTCAGAATTGGGGTGTGACTTCAAAATTTTTGTCGAAATATTTTCATCAAAAATTTTAAACAGCCGTTTTGTACTTCTTGATAGCTATTAAATAATCATTACTTAGTACTCAAAAATAATACCTGATAATAATACTTAATACTCAAAAGTACTCAAAAAGCTATATCGAGACTTCTATGCTTCATATAAATAAATAAATAAATGTTTACGATCACGGGCTATTATCGCTGACAAATTTTATATTATATTATTCTATTATATAGGTATTCTAATATACATCCTGATTTTAAGATTTTAGATCTACTTTCTTAACATATAAGTCAAAATTATTTGTTTAAATTTTTTATTCTAATTTACAATAAGCTTTTAAATATCTTTACCTTTTACTATACTTTTCAATACAAATTAACTTGCGTTTTTGGTTTTTGCATTTTTCTTCTTCTCTCACATAGTTTAACAGTTCTTGTCTAATTCGTATTTTGTCTCTCGTTCTATTTTATTTTATTTTTTTATTGAAATGTATGATTATCTATAATTATTTAAAATATTATTTTATTATATGTTTATTTATTTATTTTATTAAATTGTGTTGTTATTATTCGGTTATATTAACTGGGTGGATGTGAGCATACGGGCCTGGCCTACGCTCACGATTTTTTCTCTGTTGAGTAATGTAAAAATTTGTTCTATACCCAGATTGATGAAAATCTACATAATATACGTTGAAAACAGCATCCAATTTAATTCCAAATACGTTTAAATACATACAGCATTCAATTTAATTCCAAATGCATTTAAATGCAAACTTTGACGGCATATCATATACTTAATGATATTTTGAATTATAATTCGTATCGTATGACACACGCACACGAACAGAATTATAACGTGACACATAAGTTGAAAACAATTTAAAATAGCAAAATTTAATTTGTCATTGCCAGTAAATTTAATTACACAATATTAAAAATAATGATTTTCTGTCAAATATTTTCGAGTAGCTTATTAAATTTACTCAGAATAAGATGTATTTGTAAACAATGGCGTATCTGGGGAAGCCATGGCTAGCCCCACGTTATGAGCGGTATTGTTGTTAAAAATTAATAGTTAGGTCCTTGCCCGCCAGCGTAATTCACAATTTTTTTTAGTAATAAAACCGGTTGTATACTAATCATGTATTGGCCACTAATTCAAAATATATAAATTAAAATGGACGTATGAAATGAAGCAAAATAAAAAAAGTAAAATAAAACAAAGTAATATTTGTTTACAAAGTAATAAAGTATAGAAACATAAAAATAAAAACAATTGTATTAAATTAGTCAATGTAGTTGAAAACCCAAGATATTAAAATATTAAAAATATATAATTATTGCAAAAGTCCGAAAAATTAGCTAGAAAAACCCAGGTAGCAAAGATTTATAGATAGATAATGAATTAGATTCCTTAAGTAATTCAGGTAAATTTTTCAAGTGACACATTAACACAATGGAATTGATGATAAAATTCGTTCTAAATTTATATAAATAGAAATTAGCGTTGATTCTAAATTTTATTGGCCTTGAATGGATAAAACAATGTAAGTGTTTTATCAAAGCCATTGAAGCAAGGGTATGTTTGCAAGTTCTGTTAAAACAATTTGAAAAAAAAAAACAAAATGAATATAATATATAAAGATGTGGAAACTCTCGTTGCTTGTTTTCCTCGATCACGTCGGAGTCACCAATTTGTTGCGGTTGCGTTTGATGATGGATTAACACCGAACCAGAAGAGCAGTAAGCGAGAGAAGAAAAAAACAGTATTCGTTTGGATAGGCTGGACACGTTTTTCGTCCCTACCGGGGACTCATCAGCAGCCCGAATACCTATCAGAATAGTTATCGCAGTTTCTTATAAAGCCAGCACAAATCACCTCTTTAGTTCGTGGTGTTTTATTTATTAGTCTTTTTAGCCGCTAGGATTTTCAATCCGACAATATTAACTACAATTCCCAGTTAATTTTTCTCAATTGAAATTTGTTCAAACAATGAAATTTGTTACTGTTATTGATTCTACTTAAAATTCTTCATTCATCAATCTCGTTTAATTTTCATAATTTAAGTTTTATTGACTTGTTTTTTCATGTTTTAGGTTTTTAATAACTTGTCTTTATACAGATCAATACGGATCAATTCATTTTGCCTTAACAATATCATTCTGTCCCAACTCAAGTTTTTATTTAAGTCACAATTGTTAAAAGTTTTCCCAGATCTGGTCAGTTTGTATATTGTCGTTTTTATTCCACAGAGTATTGGTGCTGTTTCGCAGTAACCGGTTTCGAATATGTCAAAAAGATACCGCTTATCATATGCTTCGTGTGTGTTGCGTTGTTTAGCATGTATTCCTATATGATGTTTGTGACGTGTTTCGGAATCGAAATATGGCCTTATTTGCAGCATGAATTCGAAAAATATATTATATAATAATAGTATAATATAAATATAATATAATAATATTCCTTGCATATATATATATATATATATATATATTTTTTACAATATTCTATAAATTCTACCGAATGTTTGGCATTAATATGTTTGTAGTTAGTTTTTTCGATTTTTCTCACTAAAGTTTTTTGGTGAACGTTTAGTTTATTAAAATTCAAAATAAACTTATTTTTCGAATTCATGCTGCAAATAAGGCCATATTTCGATTCCGAATGAATCATCATCAGTGCTCCTTGCTGTATATATAGGGAAATATTCACTTTGTCAAGATAAACTTTGACGTTGTAAAAATTAACTTTGGTGTTGTAAAATTGAACTTTGATGGGAATTAGGTGTCAGGTTTCTTAATTGGCTGGTCATCTTCTTTGGTCTCCTTTTCTTCATCGATAGCATCATATTCTTCTTTGTCACGCTAATCGACATCAATAAACCAAAAATAAATATACAACAAAAAATGACAACCTTACTTCCAACCCGGCGCTTAACCAACAACGAAAAATGTTACCTTGTAATAATAAAATATTGCAATAAAACAATAAACAGTTTTAAAAAAATGAAATTAAAACAAAATTATGAAAATAAGTAAATAAAATTGTGTAGAAACGTATAATAAAACAATTCAGTTAGACCGAATGTTTGGCGTTAATATGTTTGTAGTTCGTTTTTTCGATTTTTCTCACTAAAGTTTTTTGGTTAACGTTCAGTTTATTAAAATTCAAAATAAACTTATTTTCCGAATTCATGCTGCAAATAAGACCATATTTCGATTCCGAATGAATCATCATCAGTGCGGTTAACGTTCAGTTTATTAAAATTCAAAATAAACTTATTTTCCGAATTCATGCTGCAAATAAGACCATATTTCGATTCCAAATGAATCATCATCAGTGCTGTTAAGTTTATATAGGGAAATATTGACTTTGTCAAAGTGAACTTAGATGGAAATTAGGTGTCAGGTTTTTTTATTGGCTGGTCAATCTTTGTTGGTTTCCTTTTCTTCATCGATAGCATCATATTCTTCTTTGTCACTTTACAATGCTAGTTTATATTACTTCTTCGTTTCATTGTTGATTAAGCGCCGGGTTGAAAGTTCGGTTGTCATTTTTTGTTGTATATTTATTTTTGGTTTATTGATGTCAATTAGGACTGCTTCTGCAATTTTAAGATGCGGTAGTTGCTATT
>NW_008704216.1:2799417-2801830 GCF_000326865.2 Helobdella robusta | reverse complement strand
AAACGAACTACAAACATATTAATGCCAACATTCGGTAGAATTTATAGTTTAATTTGTAAAAATTATGGTCTATTACCAACATATATATATATATATATATATATATATATATATATATATATATATATATATATATATATTATATATTGGTAACAGACTGTTGTTAACGGAACATTTCAAAAATTCAACACTACTTTCAACATTGTTCAACTTTTTCATATTTCTTTTTAATTTATTAATTTCCGAGAAATTAGACATTTTATTGTTTTTTAAAAAATTTTTATTAAATAAATTTGCAAATAGCTATTTCGAGTTATAAATAACTCATCTTCAGTGCATTATATATAAGGTATGTAAGATATTTGATATAAAGGAACAAGTAATTATTAATTTATATAAATTATTTAATTAAAACAGAAAACCAATAAAGTATATTATATTATATATTATATATATATATACTTTATGATTGCATATATATATATATATATATATATATGATGGTAATAGACCATAATTTTTACAATTCATCCGCATCATTTGCTCTAGGTGGTGGAGTCGAGATCCAGTGTCAATAGAAAAGCACGGAATTTTGACTTGAAATGTTGTAGGTTAGGTTCTTAGATGGGGGAGGTACAAGTTCTGCCCAAATTTTAGGACCTGTTATTTTTATGCTTGTCTGGATTAACTTGAGGCGAGTTTTGTAGATATAGAAGAGAGGGGTGTGTCTAGTGGTTGTAGATTGGATGGAGCTACTTAATGTGTAGAAGTTGATAGAGTGAGGTAGGAGAAGATTGTTGATAAATTTAAAAACGAATAAAGCGGAGTAGTTAAAATATATGAAGTTAAGTGGTAAAATTTTTTTTGGTAGGAAGAAGGGTTTAGCATGAGAATCGGGTTTGAGGTTAAAAATTAAACGTATTAATCTTTTTTGGGAGAATATTAAGTTATTCAAGTGGCTTTTTGGACTATTTCCCCATAGTGTGATGCAGTAGGTTAGATAAGAGTAGATGAATGTGTAATAAAGCGTTTTTAGAGCAGAAAGAGAGTTTATATTTGATTTATATTATATATATATATATATATATATATTAGGAATGCGACGGTTCCGAATCCGGATTCGGATCCGAATCCAGGGATTCGGAAAAGATTCGGATCCGCGGATCCTAAATTGAGGATTCGGCGTTTTACGGGTCCAAAATCAACTTAAGCGGCGAGAAAATTTTATCGATTGAGGGAAAAAGTGAATCTAAATATCAACATTGATTACGTAATAATCATTTAAAGTTATGAAAGCTGATGTTTTTGAGATTCGTTTTGCACCTCTACAAATTTAACATTCAAAACAAAAATTTGATTTTTTGTAAACTTTATAATCCATTATTGCGCATTTTAAAAATAAAAACTTTTTTATTTTAGAAATTCAGCTTCATGCTATGCTATATCATGTGTAATGGAAATTGTTCCATTACATGATCACGTGGAATAAGTACTAGCACAAAGCACGTGCGCTTACCTAGGAGAGAGCGCCGTATGGTCACGTGGGTCGATTATTAGACCAAAGTACTAGCGCTTACCTAGGAGAGAGCACCGTGCATGCCTATAAATAGCCTACGCAAATAAGTTAGCTCTCTTTCCTTTATGTGGCTCTTAGGTCGGAGTTGACGTTAGTAAAATTGAGTATTGTATTGTTGCATTTTCATTAATTTGATTTATTCGAATAATTATTTAGTTAGGTTTTAATAAAGGAGGATTAATAATATATCTGTCGTCGAACCCGTTACAATCATGGATTAATTAAACACCTATATGAAGTATCATTGGATTTCGATCCGCCATTTAGAATTCGTTTGAGGTGTGCGCACATTTGTAGGTAATTTATTAACTTGACGTAACGTGAACGTAAAGGATGGATTCCAAACAAAAAAAAAGTTTGGTTTGGGAATATTTTTCAGTATTGGAAAATGGTACAAAAGTTAGATGCAATACCTGTGCTATAACTTTATCACGCGGCGCAAAAGATGTAAATGACTGTGGTACATCATCTATGCGTAAACATCTTCGTACCAAGCATTTTGAAAAATTTCGAAATCTTCAGCAAAAGGAGAGTGAAAAAAATAAATTATAATGAATAATGCTATTTGTTACTGTGTTTAATATAACTAATATTACAATTAACTTGATACAAATACGAATAAAAAATATTTCTTTGGTTCGTCAGAGAAACAGCTTATTTAGTTTTATGACCGCATACAACATGGATTCGGATTCGGATCCGTCCGGATCCATCGTCGAGATCCGGATTCGGATCCGGATCCACGGATCCCAAAATCTTGGATCCGTCCCATTCCTAATATATATATATATTTACAATATTCTATAAATTCTACCGAATGTTTGGCGTTAATATGTT